>NW_025401129.1:0-256210 GCF_011075055.1 Mangifera indica
AGGCGCTATTTTATTTTTGTTGTTAAAAATGAAGATAAAAAAGTAATAAAGCGAGGAAATGAAAACGAGGGATTCCTAATCTTTTATACGTAAATATATTATTATATTATTAAATATTATTAATTTAAAAATAAATAATTATTTTTTATTCAAATTTTAGTTAACTCTTAAAAGTATATTTTATAATAATTTAAAAAATTAAATATTTACTTATAAATTATTATTTTTTTAAAATTTCTATTAGAGATAAGAGAAAATCATAAGTATTAGAGGTAAAATAAAACTTTTGTTAGAAGAAAATTGGACTTTTCAAATTTGGATATGAATTTGAGTTAAGTTTTAAACTTTAAACTTAGAATCAAGTTAATTTGAATTATCTTTAATTTTGATTAAATAAATTTAATTTATTCTATTTTTTATTTGAATTAAACTTAAATTATAAAATATTTAGCTTTCATTTATTTATAGAATTATCAAAATTAAATTTTTGAAAAATAATAATTTTATCATTTAGAACTTTTGAAAAACAAATAATTTAGTCTCTTTAAGAATATGAAAATCCTAACCTTATCACCGCCAACTAACTAAAATCTCTCGTCTCAATCACTACAACAAACATTATCATCCCTTAATCCATCTCATGGGGAGCCCAAGAAAATTGGACTTTTCAATTCTAGGATATAAACTTGAGTTAAGTTTCAAACTTTAAATTTATAGTCAAATTAAATTTAAATATTTTTAATTTTAACTCATAAATTCAAGTTATCTTATTTTGTTTTGAATTAAATAAAAGTTATAAGATATGCAAGCCGACTCATATCTAGACTTATCAAAATCAAACTTTGTTAAAAAATTCCAAGAATGTAAGGAAAAAATAATAATTTTATCATTTAAAACTTTTGAAAAACCAATAATTTAGTCCCTCCAAGAATTTGGAAATCAAAACCTTATCACCATCAACTAAAATCTCACCTCTCAGTCCACCATAACAAGCATCACCATCCCTTAACACATCTCATGACAAGCCCAAGAAGAAGTCAACATCATCAAATTCTGCTAATGAATTGAATTGTCGGCAAATTAAGATGAAATTTTAATACTTTGCCCCGTTAGATTTTATCGACAATTATGAGATTTAGGGTTGAAGTCATTGAATAAGTTTTTGGTGAAAGGTGTCACAACCGCTAAATTTTTTCAGTGAGTTTTCTAATTTCTATACATCGGGTTAAAAATGAGAATAGTAAACGAAGAAGAAAAAAGTGAAAATAAATGAAAGAAATAAAAAATTAGATAATTTTTAACATTATAATAAGTTTTTTTTAATTATAAAAAGAAACTCTATTTGAGTTAAAATATTTTTTTTAAATTGAATTAATTATAATTATACTAAATAAATTAAATTTATTTTTTATATAAAATATTATTTTTTATTATCCAAATTACCTTTGTAATATCACTAGTGAAAAAATTGTTGGTTGGAGGTCACACCTTTGACGGGAAACTGTGATTTTCCCCATTAAGTAACGACAGGAAGACATTGAAGCACATGGTTCGATGTTCCTTTCATCATACGTATTAATATTAAAGATAAAACTATGTGTACCCACTTTGGGTAACAAATGTGTACACATTTATATGTGTCATCATGTGATTGGATGATTTTGAATTAAGAATAAAACAATAATCAATCATATGATGACACATGAGTGTGTATATATTTGTGTTCCCAAAGTGGGAACACATATATTACTCTAATATTAATATTAATATTCAACCATATATTTGGTTAGCATTTGCAATCTTAATTCAATTATTATTGGCGTAAGCAGTCTCGCATTTGCACATGGCCAGATTTGCACGTGCACTAAATAAACTTGATAAAGCCCACAAGTCGATAAAATAATAATTAATTATATAATGATACATATAAATATATAATTATTTGTATATTTAAAATATATATGTATAATATATATATATTTTTTATGTTTTCAAGGTAAGTTAAACTATATATATTTGTATCAACAAATTAATCTCGTACGATCATGGATTTAGACGAAAAGTGACAACAAAGAGGCGAAATATAATTCTAATTAAAATTCAAAGTAAACAAGGTAATTTATTAAATCAATAATCCTTTACAGTAAAGGAAATTAGAGCAAATTTTGTAACTTATAAAAAAATAAAAAAATATAATATAAAATTATATATATAATTTTATATGTAAATAATATATATTATTATATGATTGAGTATTATTTTATTTTAAATTTAAAATAATTTAATTATATATTAATATATAATTAATCATACAAATAACGATTCCAAAAATTAAATTCGTGAGTAAACAGTGTCTCATGGGCAAACAGTAAATTTCGTGAGTGGAAAGTCAATTTCGTGGGATAACAGGTTAACACGTGAGTGAACAGTGCCTCACAAATTTACTGTTTAGATCCTTATGATTATTTAAAATAAACTATTAATAATAATTATGAAAATATCTTCCTATTTTTGAAAAGTACGCATATGCTTCTAATTAAAAAAAACAATATTTTATGTATTTATTTTAAATATATAATTATATATATTTGTATTATTATATATTATTTTATCTTTAATTTAAAATTATTTAATAATGTGATATACATATAAATTTATATAAGATAGTTTTATTGTTAAAAAAAAAACAATCACAAATATGCATAATTATTCTAAGCTGGTTTCCCTAATTTTCAAAAGCCATTTCAAACACTCATAAAATTTTTTAGTAATAATTATGAAATAAAAAAAATAGAGAGGAAATAGTTTTGAGTTATGCTGAACCTGAAGCAATCACATGTGCACTAGGGGTAATGTATCTTGAAGTGGACCATCGTTTTTATAGAAAAATAGGATTTCTTTTTAAATTTAATATCCAATAAAATATTAAATATAAATCAAAGTAAATTTGATTACAGGCCCTACTGTATTTGTATATAAAATTATGTATATTATTTGTATATATAGTTTTATTATAAATAAAAAGGCAGAAATAGATTAATTGGTAAAGCTTTTTTTTTTTTGGCATCTCCAATTAATATAACCTTTTTTATAATATGTAATTTACTAGGAGAAGGCATGAAACTTACATCAGTATCTTTAGCTTCCAATTCTTGACTTTTATTAGGGTTATTGATCTCAATCCGATATTTAGGACATTTTCATCTTTGTCACCTATAATAATATCACCCTCATCTCTTTTGCCACAAAAAAATTTGTTAAAGAAGTCGACACTATCATATTTTATTGATAAGTTGATAATATTAACAATTCATCGATGAACTTTGATGACTTGGCAATATGAGATTTCATCAATGGTGGTGGGGTTTAGGGTTGAAGTCATAAACCAATTTGTCAATAAAGGTGGCAACTTAGCTCTAAGAGGGGTTCAATTGTCAACAATTTGGCTGTAACTTTGGGACAATGAAGGAGTGGATTAGGGGAAAAAGAGGGTGAAAGTGAAAGATAGATAGACAAAATGGGTTGTTCTGCAATTTGGATATCTAAATGTTTTCTTTTTTAATTTTATTATTTTTTAGTACTATTGAAAAATGAAAATTTTAATGAGAAAATAATATCTGAACTTTCTAATACTATGCCTTTTTTCATTTTAGTTGAGAGCGATAAATTTTGTGCAAAAAAAAAAAAAAGATAATTTATTGAAAGATGCTTTTGGTAGAATGTAATTTACTTTAATTTGATTTTAATAGTTAACAAAACTGATACAATATTAAAAATTGTATAAAGAAAGTTTGAGTTCAAATCTTTAACGCGTTTGTAAAACCTTAACTTATCTGATATGGTTTAGTCATTATATTTCAGGTTTACCCGTTTAACTAATACAGACAGATTTTCGACTAACAAAAAAAAAAATTTACTCTAATTTATCATTTGTATGTGAGCAAAAGTTCACATGAGATTTGTGACGAAGTCACAAGTACTCCAGCAAATATTAATCATAGAAGTTGAAATAATTTTGTTAATAACAATCATATGTTATAATGTGGCGAAAGTCAATTGGGTGAAGGTAATAAGCTTGTGGTTGCCAATTCGGCGGTAATTCATTAACGAAGAAAAATAAAATTAATTTCATTTGATTCAAATTAATTATTTTTTTAATAGGAAAATGCTTTAATTATTGGCCCTCAAAAGGTTATTATTATTATAATTTTCCTTAATTATATGAAGAGATACTTATATGGGCTAATCATGAATGTCATTTAACTTTTATACGAAATTAACCATATGGACCAATGGGGATGGGCAACAAAATGTCAAAATCTTTTCTGGGAAGCCAAGACCTGAGAGACCTACTGTCACCATCCTCACCTCAATTCCTATTCTCTTATGTCACACACGTCTAGGTCCCCATAATTTTCGGATTTTCAGCTTTGGATTGCTAACCGCCACATGATTTCTCGTTCACTGGCCCCACTTCTCAACTCTTAAGAAAAAGGAAAAGCGGTTTCTTAATTTTCCTGCAACACTCTTTTCTTTTGTCCCCTTCTACATTGATTCACTGAAGGTAGATTCGAAGTTAAAGGAACAAAACAACCAGAGGAAATTTCAAAACAAGTTTCACTCTTTACTTTAATTTTTTTTTCGAAGGAATGGAAATGAAGCTTCTTGTAATGATTCTACCCATGTGGGCTTGTTTTTATTCTTTGTTCTCATTTGTCCTTGCTGTCAGACAGGACACAACTGTTTCCAACATTTTTAGTTCTGGTTTTGTTGTTGTGAAGGAACCCATTTCTCAGTTTTCTGCAAAAATGGAAGCTCAATCTCCAGGTCTGTCAACAATTGCCACTGTTTTTGTTTATGAATGTTGTTTGTTTTGTTTTAAAAGTTCTGTACTTTAAGTTCAGAAAGGTTAACTTTGAATGTGCTGTTTGTTTGGTTGCTGAGATTATTCAGGGAGAAAGCACCCTAGCAAAACACTAAAACCGATTATGCTCTAGCTTCTGGGAAAATTTCATTCTTCCAAATACAAACTTTATTTTAAATCTGGTTTTTTCCTCTACCTAGTCTCATTGACTTTCACTCTCAGAACTTTGAAATTAAAGATACGTATCTAGATTTATGCTTTGCAAGAAGAATTACTAAGTTAATTTCTTTGGAGTTCCAGTTGTTGAATTTTGGCTGTTAATAATATTGGTACAAAATGAATTTAGATTTTGAATTTACAATTTTAACTTTTGAAATGTACTTGATGAAATAGTGTATCTGGGTTAAGTTAGTATTTTCTCATAAACTTGTATAACTTAAAGACATGATGAACTTGATATATTCTTAATTCTGAGCTGCCTAATCTGTATTTATGCAATTTAACGTTGAGTAAAGATAATGAGAAATAGAAGAACATTCATACAAAACTAATTTGGATTTTGGCTGATTAAGCACGAGCCTGTTTGTTTTTGTTTTAAGTGCATTTTTTGTCAGTTTCTTTTCATAATCTTTTATATTTGCTAAGGTTGTTTATGTCTCTTTCAGGAAATTCTGAGGTTAGAATAGTGCACCACCAAGACCTGAACAAGAAAATACTTATAGCGCTTGTTGTTGCTTCCACTCTTCTTGGTGTTCTATTTCTGCTCTTTTTATACTTTTGGATCTATAGATTGAAAACATTGAAGAATTCCAACGGAAAAAGCAAGCAGAACTTTGGTATCATTCTATTTCATGGATCATGTTGCTTTTGTTCTTATGTTAGTTGTCTAAACCAATTTTTCATCTGTTAATATTCATGTTATGTTTATCTTTTCTTCTTTACTTGTTACGATATGTAGATTCCGGCCGAGGACTTTCATTGAGTCCAATAATGGGGCGATTTAATTCTTTGAGGACAACAGGCAAGACGGATGCAGTTGCTGTCATTGAGTATCAGTATATAGAAGCTGCCACAAACAATTTCTGTGAAAATAATGTACTGGGACAGGGAGGTCGTGGGCGAGTCTATAAAGCTCGTTTCAATGAAAAATCCCTTGCTGCAGTGAAGAGAATTGATGATAGAGGGCAGGATGCTGAAAGAGAATTCGAGGTATTTTTTCGTTTTTCCCAGATTGACTTGGATATCTATTTTCTGTGAATTGCTACTAGTGTAACTAATGGTTTTTCTTTTGTGAAAAATTGGATTGCAACTGCAGAATGAGCTGAACTGGTTAACTAAATTCCAGCATCAGAACATTATTTCTCTTTTTGGTTACTGCATCCATAATGAAACAAGGTTTCTTGTATATGAAATGATGCAAAATGGCTCTTTGGAGAACCAATTGCATGGTATAAACTTCTCCTTTATTTTTAATTAACTCGCCATAGATGATGAAAGATTTGAACTTCTAACATATGTGTTGTATTTGTTTGGATGAACATTACAGGACCTACTCATGGATCTGATCTAACATGGCATCTGCGAATGAAAATTGCTGTTGACGTAGCACGGTAGTGCCTCTTGTCAGCTTCATTATTTACTTATTTTCTGCATAGTTTTTCATTTTTAATGTTGGTTTGAACTATTTTACCGAATGCTAGAGGACTAGAATACCTGCATGAGCACTGCAACCCTCCTGTAGTCCACAGAGATCTGAAATCGTCTAACATTCTTCTTGATTCCAACTTTAATGCAAAGGTAAATATTATCTAAGAATCATGAAATGCAAAGGTATAGCTTTTACAATGTTAATGGGAATGTTTCTGCTTCTAAGTTTTTGCTTCTTCCAGCTTTCAGATTTTGGCCTTGCAGTGACTGGTGGAACCCAAAGCAAGAATGTAAAGCTTTCTGGAACGCTGGGCTATGTTGCCCCAGAGTACCTGTTAGAGGGTAAGCTAATATTTTGTTTGACTGAAGCATGATAGCGGTTGATTCTTCTGTTGAATATTGCTTTTTAACTTTTCCAAGTCCCTTTATAGTTCTTTATCTGTCTTGTAACCCCTCAAGCTCTATTTTGTGCTATGTTACATGACTGGGTTCATTAGAAAGTTGCTACTTGTGAGATGACTGTGTTTCAACTTTGAACTTCTAATGTGATTTTTTTTTCTTAAGCCATTGTGCACAATCAAGCTTTTCTACAGTCGTGTTGGATACACTGTGCTATTAGAGCCTCTTTGAGCAATCCAAATGTTCTAAAGATTAAAGAGTTGTGATAATATTTGAGTTCTTCCTTTTCCCTTTGTGCTGAAATTGGAATGGGCTTGAGTTCTCTTAAAATAGATCCATCTTGTTATATTTATCATCTATGGTGCCTCGATATTGATTTTGTAATTCTAAGTAAAAAAACTAACACGATCATCACTTTTTCCAGGTAAACTAACTGATAAGAGTGATGTATATGCCTTTGGAGTTGTATTGCTGGAGCTTCTGATGGGAAGAAGGCGGTGGAGAAGACGTCACCAAGTCAATGCCAATCAGTAGTCACATGGGTAAATTTCTTTCAATCACAAAGCAACTGCATTAAAGAAGTCCCAGTTAGCTGATAATAATTTTTTTTCGCAGGCCATGCCTCAGCTCACTGACCGATCAAAGCTTCCCAAGCTCATGGATCCTGTAATTAGAGACAAAATGGATTTAAAGCACTTATATCAGGTAATTATTTCTGAAGCACAATTATTAGAATATTTATATTCCAAAATTTTGCTTCACTTACAAATTTGAGTTTCTTACTTGGAATGAACAGGTTGCTGCTGTGGCAGTGCTATGTATACAACCTGAACCAAGTTACAGGCCATTGATAACGGACGTTCTACATTCGCTCATTCCCCTTGTACCTACTGAGCTTGGAGGATCACTACGAGTCGCATAAACAGCATAAACTTTGCCTTATCAGCACCCAGCCTTTCACACAAATATTTAACCGTGTTTATTGTATCAGTTGGCATCACATTCTCCAATGCCGGTAGAAGTTCAAACTACAGCACACTCTTCTGTTTTATTCCTGATCATTCTTTTCCAGACAAAAGGTGCCATCAGGGATTCATATACAGGTAAGATCATGCTAGTTAGAAATTCAGTTTCAATTCGGTACAGCTGTAAATTATATGTGATTGTGTTATAGAACTTGCAATGTAGCTTCTTTGGTTTAGATTCATGAAATTGGAATACACGTTTGGATGAAATTGAAGAATTCTAATTTCGAATCAGAAGAATGGTAGATAACAGTGCGATGTAAAGATTCCAGTATGGTTGAAATATGAATGTCTTATATTCCTGATGTTGATAAGCATTGAAAAGATTTTCTTAAGCTTTTTGATATACAAGATATGAAGTTCTAAAGCAGTCATCATGGCTGTCAGAGTTAGTGCATCAAAATCTTGCTTTTATTGTTGATGATTCATGGTTTTGAACAGTCTCCTAATTTTACATGAAGGGTCTTATTATTGTCAATGAAATAGGCCATACATCTTGGGGACCATTGTCACTCTTTCAATCTCAATGATGAACTTCTAGGAGCTCCTTTTGGGTTGTGGATTCATGAAGGGATGATTCAAGCCAAATTTGTTTGAATTCAAAAACAAGTTTGTTTCGAACAAGTCTAAAGTAAATTCGGCTCAAGCAAACTCAAGTTCAAGTTAGAAAACTTCAATATAAACTAAATAAAGTGATGTTTTTTTTATTAATATGTATAAAAATAACGTCGTTTTAATCATTTTTTATGCGGCTCAATTTGAATTCGAACTTGGTTTTCTTCAAGTAAGTCAAGCTTGAGTAACTTTGAGGGGAGTTAATTGAGTTCAAGCTTGACACTTTTCAAATCGAATTAAACTTGAGTTTAAACAAGTTCAAGTTTGGCTTGGCTCAGATCCAATCTTATCTGGACTCAGATGCATTTGCCCGGTTTCCATAGAAAATTTGTCAAGGAGAAGCCAAGTGCTAGAGGAATGAATCTTGCTTTTAATGTTTCTCTAATTTGACTGGGCAACACCTTAATTTTTTTGACTCTGCCATCCACATTTCACACATACCAAAACCCTGCACTTTTTCAAGTTACCTGCACCGTTTTCCAGCATCAATCATGTAACTCTATAATAGAGCTCTCAGTACTTCTCTAAATTGTCAACGCTACGAGGAAATTTTTTTAAAAAAAAAAAAAACCTTCTCTTATTCATTATTGGAGTTCACAATATATGTATAATAAAAAGTACGGTAAAAAATATAATTTTATATAAAATAATAATATATTATTAAATAATTAAATATTATTTAATATATTAATATATAATTAAATAATTTTAAATTAAAAATAAAATAATATTTAATTATTTAATGGTATATTATTATTTATATATAAAATTATATATATTATTTTTATACATAATTTTATTAATAATATAAGATCACCTTTGATAATAGGTTAATAACATGCAGATCCCCTGAAAGTTGAGAAATTGACACACCAAAATCAACTATAATCAAGACAACAGATGTGCCCAAGTGAGGATTCAATTTGTCTTTTTCAGTAACATTGATTATTAAGGAAAACAAGGGTTAGATCTATGTCGTTTTTTTCATGTATAATTATTTTGTCCCCTAACTATGGAAACAATTAATCCAAAGTTTAATATATTGAAGTTTTCGATGTGGGGGGATGCCGACTAATATCTGCAATAAATAACTTTATAATTATTGCTTGGCCAAAAGACTTAATCCCATCCCTCCTACGGTTAAATCTCAAAATTTTACCTTTTTAACTTTCAAATATTTAAACACTCAAAGTTACAGTTTGTTAAAATTTTTAGTTTGGATTAAAAGAAAAATCTTCTTTTAATAATAATATTTAAACAAAATAAAAGTTTATATTATTATAATTTTTAATTTAAAAAGCTAACAAATTTTCTCTAAAATTAAGTTTTGAAATATGAGAATTTCCTCTCTACTTAGGGTTTCAAATTTTGCAAGTGAATTTCCTATGACCGACGATCAATCTCCCTCCCTCCTTGTGACATATCTCCCTTTGACGCTTTCCCTCCAACTAATGATATTTGGATTTTATGGAATCCAAACGAAAAATCGAAATTCTTCTTTTGGATCTTCATCTTTCAACGAAGTTGGCTTCGTTTGAATAACAATAACGATTCAAAGTAAAAGTTTCGACTAGATTCCATCAAATCCAGATATTGTTAGTTCAAGGAAAAACTTCTGAGAGAGAAGTTGTTGGGAGGGAGAGAGATTGACTATCATTTGTTAAAAATTTGCCAGCGAAATTTGAAACCCTAGGTTGGGGGGAAATATCACTTTTCAAAACTTAATTTTGAAGGAAAATTATTAGTTTTCCAAATTAAGGGGGTAAAATAACATAAACTTTTATTTTTTAAATATTATCATTAATGAACGATTTTACCCTTAATTTTAACAAAAAATTTTAACGGATTTTAGTTAATGGATGAATATTTAAATTTTTAAAAGTTTGAATGTAAGACTTTTGAGATTTTACTATATCTTGAATGGGAATATGTTTTTTGGCCTTGTTGCTTACCAATTCACAAATACAAACAGGAAAGGTAACATTTCAATATCAGAATGTTCTTACTGTTTCCTTTGCTCGGCAGCTTCAAGTCTTCTACTCATGAAGTATCCTTGCACTCTTTAAGCTTGGCAAAGTCCAAAACAGCATATATGAGACAAGTTTGGGGGATATTCTGAGCATATATAAAAATAAGCTCAACTTCTCACTGTGGTAATAATTTATATATATTGCGTAGACATGTTTGCTGTGCTAATGGAAGTAGTCTTAAGATTTTAAATACAATTAGGCCAAAAGACTTTTTTCCACTCAGGTTTAGTCTATCGTTAAAGTTAGATTAACTAACTTTTAAAAATCCAAATATTAACTTGTCATCTGGCATTGTTAAAATTTTTTGTTAATTATAAAAGAAAAATGTTATTTGGAGTGTAATATCAAAAATAAAATAAAATTTTATCTTAGTTTTGAAAACTAATAATTTTTCTCTTAAATGAGTTTTAAAAACTTACTTTTTTTTCTCTTTTTTAGGGTTTTATTTTTTAATATTATATTATAAAATAATTATTTTACCTTTATAACTAATAAAAATATTTTAACAGAGTTGGATGATAGGTGAATATTTAGATTTTCGAAAGCTAATTGGTATCACTTTGATAATGAACTAAATCTTGGATGGAAATAAAATAAGTCTTTTGGCCATACAGTTAATACCTAATCAAATGGATACTTTTGTTTATAGAAAACAATTGCATAAAACAAATGAAATATTTTCCTTTGTTTGAATGCAAATTTCCTAAGTAATTACTCCAGACTAATTTACTAGATCTCTCATCGATTTTCTTCAAGTGTTATGGCCGATCCAAACTATATAAAATTCTTAAACCTTGCGTCTTTTCAGCGATATAACCGAGAAGCCATGAAATATAATATAAGCACGTATTTCTCATCAACAAATTCTCGTCAAATTTCCTTGAAATTTCAGCCACGCCAAAGGAAAATTCTTAATCTCCTGATATGTTCCCTTTAATTTGATATTATCTTGTAACTTGAATCCAATCTCATATGTTTGGAAAGCCATGTCAATTTCAAGCTGGCTCTGCACTAACAGCACCAAGAACATGGTGGTCAAGGTGGTTCATCCCGGCGGCCATGTAGAGCTCCATGACCGGCCGGTGCTCGCGGCTGAGATTATGCTGCGAAACCCCAAGTGCATGGTCGCCTATCCACACGTGTTTCAACAACCATGGGCAGTTCTTGCTCCGGAGACCACACTAACCCTAGGGAAAAAGTATTTTGTTGTGCCTGTGGGCACCATACGGAAGCTCCAGCGAAGTTCTTTTAAGCATTCCACTCCCCCAGTTGAAGCAAATGGGAGCACTGAAACTCCTAAAGATATGAAACATGCTAGTGATGAGGGAGACTTTGTTAACAAGGACAGCTCTGATGCTAGGAGAGTTAATGTTTCGAAGGATAAGTGCTTCATGAGCCTTATTGCGAGGATAAAAAATCAGGGCAACTGTGAAGATTCAAGCAGGGGAACAAGATCATCGAGCAGCTTTGCTTCTTCTGAGACAAAGGGAAATGCTAGGAAGAGAAATAATTATTTTACAAGAAGTTCACCATCACCAAACAGACGTGCAAATATTGATCACTGGCAACCAAATCTAGAAAGCATCACTGAAGAGTGAAGAATAAATTTGTTGATGTGAAAAAATGCATCAGTGATGAGGGCGTAGCATTGTGACGTGCAATTTAGTGCAAGGAATTGAGAGAAGTTTAATGGAAAGGAACAAAGAAGCAAGGGTAATAATGTAATTACGTAATTAAATATAATTGAATACTAATACAATGAATCTAGACCGTTGATTCGATCTTTGTTTCTATGGAAGTGATTTCGGAAAGGTAAGTCTTGATGCCCATCTAATTATGGCTAGAGATAAAGATGAGACATGATCTCATGATTTTAGGCGATGAATCTAGCACATTAGGAAGATTATGGGAATGGATGAATTAGTCAAGTTTAATTCTTCCCTCAATTTCTAAATGAAAAGACTTTCATCTAAATTTTAAATTAACTTGCGTGTAGATAATATGGTTAATTGTTATGTACAATTTATATAGTTAGTCACAATACAATAACTAGTCGTTTTCGTGAGTTTGACTAAAGAAGATTTTAATTGCATAAAACGTACCCATATTTTCTAAGGTACGAGTAAGATTTTAAAAACCTTTCACATTTTTGTATGATCAATGATACATGTGTAATTGTAATTATCTCTTCGAAATATGTTGTGAAACTTATATTTCCACCTTGCATTTAATATGATGCATAAGTATGTTGTATATCTGTTGTGACAATTTAAATTATTATGATTTCTTATTGAACATAATTTGTGCATCACACTAGATCAATGACACATGTTATTGATTTGACTTGAACAGTTGGAGTTGATTCTCTCTCAACCCTATATTGTTGATAAAAATCCCTTAAACCATGCTTTAGCTTCTTCTTTACCCCAAATATTTCAAGCTTTTGAATTTTTGGTGAAACCCTAGAGATTCTGTCAAACCTAGTTCTTTGAGACTTCCATCCCTTTAAGCTTCTCATCATAGAAATTTGCCGATTCTCCATGTATTCCTATTGTCTAGAGATTATAATTTTTTTACCTTTCAGGCGAATATAAAACTAGAAACTTTCTTCATCATCAACCTTGAAGAAGGGGGTTTGTATTGACTTTAGGTGATGAACTTCTGGGTCCTATTTGCTTATGTGTTATTTGGTTTGAGTTTGAAATCAAAATTAAGTTTCTAAGTAAAATTTAGGGTTCACGGTTGGGTTAGGTGTTTACATTTGGACTAATATACAATACTAGTTGAATCTTAAGCTTAAATTGATAGTCTTCTAGCTCAAGCTATAGAATTTGAAACTACCCGATCAATTTGATTATGATATTGTTAAGAGCAATATTATATATACTTACTTTAAATATATAAATTGATACACACTTATATATATCATTATGTAATTTATATTATTTCGTCTTTAATTCAAAATTATTCAATCACATAATTATATATATTTAATATGTATTTATTTATATGTTTAAATTAAATACACATAATTTTATTATCACGTTCGACCAACTCCTACGTTGATGAAAAAACATGAGTACAAATTTTGGTGTCAAATCGTCCGGTAAGACGTTTAGGTTGATGGCGGTGTAGGGTTTGCTCCGTTGGATTGTCTACGGATAAGGCAGATTATTTGAAGTTATTAGCAAAATTGAATTATTATTATTTTTTAAATATTTTCTATTACATCTTAGAAGTGCTTTACTCATGATATAAAATAAATTATTTTATGGCTCCGGACTATTTTCATCTCATTAGTTCTTTTGATCTTTTTCAGTGTTAAAATTTTATAAATATTATTATCCCATTTTATAAATTTGGTTTTTTCTAATATATTAAAATTTTAAATATCATCGTATTATTGAATTTATTTTATTCTTAGTTTAATATTATTAAATTATATTATAATATATATTTATTTATATTCTTAAAATAATTACATCTAATTTTATTAAAACTTTTAATAATAATTTAATACTAGGAAACGCTTACAATTTTTATTTTTCTAACCGAATATAAAAAAGGAAAGAAAACTTGAAAATTCACATGACGGCCTATTTTGATTTGGCAGCCCACCCACATGCCAATATGGGCCTTAACACCATGCTTCAATAATAAAATTATTCATACATATTTTCAAGTACAAAAACATATGAATTGATGACGAATCGTAATATGATTAAATAATTTTAAATTAATAATAAAATAATATATAATTATATAATAATATATTATTTATATATTAAAAAATATATACATATAATATTGCTCAATATGCATATTCATTTTTTAGAATACAAATGAGTACATATAATGTGTTATAATGTAATTAAGTGTTATTTTATCTTTAATTCAAAATCACCAAATTATTTGATGATAAATATCAAATGTGTATCTATATATATACTTAAAATATATATATATAATTTTTTTATAATAAGAAACTCTATTTAAATTAAAACATTTTTTTGATAGAATCAATCATATCAAGTAAGTCAAACTCTAGATCTGAATTAAATAAATCAAAATTTTGATATTTAAATGCTATATTCATATAGTTATATGAATAGTTTGACTTATAAAAAATATTTGTAATTTATTTATTTTTCATTAATGTGTTATAAATACTATTAATTTAAATTTATTATATTTAATTTATTACATTTATATACTTATTAATAGTCTTAGTAGGCGTCTAAAAGATAATTTGGATAGCTAAAAGCACGACTCTAAAGTGAAGTGTCGAAGAAACACTTAATTTTATTTTTGGCCCAAGGACTTATTCCCATCCAAAATATATTGTTTTTTTTTTTAATTTTAAAATTTTCAAACACCCACTTGTAGGTGATTAAAGTTAGCAAAATTCTAATCCTTTAAAAATTAATCTCTTATGCGTCCTCTAAACCTTAAAAACTAAAAGTTTTTTCTTATATCAAGTTTTAAAAAATGACATTTCTCACTTTAGGTTTAGTTTTCAATTTTCAAAGCCAAATCCAATGACGAAGAGTCTCCACTATATCACCATGCTTTGACGACCTCTTTCTCTTTTTATAGAACTTCGATAAATGAAAATTTTGTTTAAAAAGACAAAACTCTTCGTCTTCTTAAAAGAAGATGTCTAGAATCAGAGTTTTAAAAGAAGAGAGAAAAACTGTCAGAGTATGGTGATATGTCAGTGACTTTTCGTTATCGACAATAATACCAAATTTGACATTAAACATTGAAAACTAACTTTATAAAAAAAAAATTATTTTTTAAAACTTGACATAAGAGAAAACTTTTAATTTTTAAAATTTAAAAAAAAATTAAAATTTAATTTATTTTTAATAAATATATAAAATAATAATTTTATTCTTAAAATTAATAAATTTAACTCTTATATATAATTGTTTGGGATTTTTATAATTAAAAAATAAAAATTAAAAAAAAAGAATGCACTTTATGTGAGAATAAGCCCTTTGGCCTTTCATTCTACAAAAAGGTGTTTGGACAATCATTTAGACGATTTATTTCTTTCTTTTATAACACTTGAAATAAATTATTCAAATTTACTTAAATACCCTTTTTGCTAACGGAATTTGATAACGTTAACTATTTATGGGTGGCATTTTGTCTTTTCATCAAACCTTGGGTGGGAAGAAGTTCTTTGGTCCTCTATGAAAAGGCGCTTGGACAATCATATGCAAGACACACTAAAAAGGAAAACAAAAAAAAGGGAAAAACTACTCTATCTGGAAATACGAACTTCTAGAAAGTTATGGGCGTTGGGTTTGGGATTTTGGTACCTGCCAACAGTTGTCCATCTATCTAATGTATCACACGTCTTTTTAAACTATAGTTTGGTTGGCCACTCGTAAATTAAAATTAAATTAATAAATAATATTGTGTATATAATTTTTTTATAAATTATAATATATTATTATATAATAATATAATTAAAAATTAAAAAAATAATTCTAAATTATATAATAATACATCGTGTTTTATACGTAAAATTACGCACAATTATGTATATATTATTATTGTAAATTAGTATACTTTGCTTTCTTCTAAATCTATTTCACTTTATTGCCCATTCATGGAAAAGAGAAGCTACAACCCACAAAAAATAAAACTCGATCTGAAACATGTTCCTCCTCTAGATCCTTCAATCATCACCCCATCATCCAAGGCATCTTGTTTTTTATTGTTTGATAAATCTTTTCTTTTGTTTATTTGTGAAGTTTGTTTTTATATATTTGACGATATTTGCAGGTTAAGTATGAGAAACACAGACCAAATTCAGGAGTTTTTGCGCCTCGAGTGGTAAAGGCTTGGCCTAAAGAGGGAGCGAAAGTTGCTGAATTTGACGATGCCTCAAAACTACGGCAAAATTTGAAGGTTGGAGGTGCAAGTTTTTGTTCTACAAAGTGCATAGACCCAAATAGCACTAAAAACAACATCCACGGAAAGAATATTGAAAGCAGTACTGGGAATGAAAAGCGGTTGAGTGAATCAAAAAGTGAAGGTAAAATCTTGAGTTTTTCACTGTTTTGATGTTGTTTTAGTCCTCTGTTTTCTGGGTTCTCTTCACTTGTCATTTCTAGCAGCTTCCATGGTGCATGTGGATTTTGTTAGTGAATGAAATTTCTGTTGTTTCTATTGAAATTACAAGGTTGCCTTGTGTGAACCAAACTTGATAGCTGTAATTATTAATTGGTTAGTGTAATTTTGTATTTAGGCTCAGTTTTAATTGAGGATTTGTGTTAAAAATTAGTTTTTTTTTTTTCTCAATCTTGATCAGAAAGGCCTACAAGCACTTCCACAATGGCATTTTTTAAGACTACTTTTTTATCAATGAAGGAATGCTACTCAGAGGTTGGCAACTACTGATTTTTAGGCGACAAGGCCTTCTAGGCAGGTTCACTCCATTAGGAGTCTTCCAATAGTTCAGTCAATGGTTTAGCAATATGACCATATCCCCTTATAAGCCTCCTATAATACCCAAAAAGGCCAAGGAACTCTCTTAACTGCTTAGTCGTTTTAGATATGGACGAATCCTTTGTTGCTTGCGCTTTTTGAGGGTCTGTTCTTACCCCTTCTGCAGTTATAATATACACCAAGTTTTCAATTTGTTGGCAGCCAAATACACACTTATTTCTCTTAGCATAACTAGTTTATTTTCAAGGTTTCACAAACAATTTTCAAATGGAGTATATGCTCTTCCTTGTTACTCCTATACGCCAGGATATCATTTAAAAAAAAAATAGAAAAAGAAAAATGACAACGAAAACGAAAACAAACTTACTTAAATATTGTTTTAAAAGGGAGTTCATAATATTTACAAAAGGTGGATGGGGCATCGGTGAGGCCAAAAGGCATCACCATGAACTTATAGTGCTCTTCAGGGGTCTTCAAAGTTTCTCTGTAGAAGTCAGACTCATTCTAATTTGTCAATATCCTGACCTTAAAATCTACCTTAGAAAAATTCACTGCCCTCCCAAGCTCATCATGTAACTTTTCTATTAGGAGTATGGGATACCTATCTTTAATGGTTAATTGGTTGAGTGCCCTGTAGTCTATATGTATATTCCAAGTGCCATCTTTTTCTTAACTAATACTAAAAGAATTGAGTATGAGCAAAAACTACCTCTAATCACCCCAACATCTAATATCTTTTTCGCTATTTTCTCTGTCACATCTTTTTGTAAGCCCTCATACCTATAGGTTTTTATGTTCACTGGTTGGGCCCTTCCTTAAGAACTATTCAATGATCCTACAACCTCCAAGGGGGAAGGCCTTTCAGCTCTTCAAAGACTTGAACTGTTGCAGTAGGGCCTCCAATTCTGCCCGTTGGTTTGGACTAGGATTACTAATGACCTTTATTTCATACAATTATGCACTTCCCTCCTACCTTTCTTACTACAACAACTGTATGGAAGCTAATTGTTGTTGTTTACACAACAGTTTGTAGAGCTATTAGTCTTCAATCACATTCACCTCATTGCCCCTTTCTCCTTGTATTGTTGACATGAAGAGTAAACACTATCCTTAATTTTTCAAAATTCCATAATATATCTCACCAACCATTGGACCCCGATATTAAGTCATAACTATCTAGGGTTAAGGTGTAAGCTTTCACATTGAAAATTTGTCCTTGCACTCCATAATTTTCCAGTAGTGCTAGTTTGCAAGTCTTGCCCATTGGCTATGGTTACTTGTACTCCTTTAACTAACTTAAAAGGACACCCCAACTTGTGAGCACTTTTCTCACTCGATAAGTTGTGAGTGCTGGCCGAGTCAACCAGCACATACAACCTTCTCTTCCTGTGCATTCCAATTCCATTAAACCTCATAGTTCTAAACCCTACTAAACCTTGCAAGGCATGGAGGGAAAGAGGCATCAAGTTATACTCGTTTGAATCCTCCTCCTTCCTTGTTACTTCTTCTTTCTTGTTCCTAGTCTTTACCTGAAGTTGTAGTACAAATGTCTGCTTCTTTTTTCCCTTGTTCCCTAGGGAATATCTCTCATCATATCAAAAGCAAAGGGCCTTGGTATCAAACAACACTCTGGTTATTATTCTATAGTTATGTGGGATTGGAAAGGGGGATGGGGTTGGGGGGTAATCTACGTTGGTTAGGCATGGGCAACAATCCATTGGGGCTGTTGAGTTTATAATGTGGTTGGGTGTTGTTAATAACTACACTGGGACTCTTATGTACATTATGCAGATTTGGGGTTCTGGTTACAAGTTTTGGCTGATCTCTAAGAGTAGCCATTGTTATTTCTTGTAACTTAGCAAGAAAATAAGCTTTGGCTAAAGTTTTAGGCTTGAACATTCTTATGGGCGTCTGTAATGCATCAATCAATCCAAAGAGAATGAAATTAAGTGCCTAATCTTCACGTCTGTCAACCTTAAAATATAGTTCATCAAACTCATCCAAATTTTGTTATTGTGTACTTCTTTCAAGTTGCGCTAATTTGACAAGGGTTGTCATAAGCATGGCTACCAAAGTGAGCTCCCATCGACTGCACATACCCCTCCCATGGAACCAAAGCATCACCCCAATATTTAGTGAGCCCTTGATGCCACTGGATTGCCCTTTCCTCAAGATGTAGAGTGGCAATTTTAATCGGTCCTCTATTAGGGTTCCATCTATTTCAAAGAAATATTTGGCTCTCAAAATCCGGTTTCCATTAAAATGGGGAAACTCCAACTTTGTAGCACATCCCCATGGAGATTGAAACTCCATATTTGCTTTGTCAAAAATAAAGTTCAATATGTGTGGTTTCCTGAAATGAATTTGAATCTCAAAGACACCCCAGTGTATGATAATTCCTGACCTGTCTACAGTTATTTATCTAATAATATCTACTTAGGTTCTTAAGGTTGAATGGTTTTTAGATTCAAGCAGTCATTGGACTAGTCATTTACTTATTCATTCTCTTTTGAGAGCACCTTTGGTTTTTGGAATCTGTCTGAATTGAAATTTCATTATATTATAATTTTGTTGTGTAGATGCTCCAGTTAAGGTCTCAGCGAAGTCACAATTGCATGAGGTCTGCGCTGCAAAAAATTGGAAGCCTCCTTTGTTCGAGTGCTTCAAAGAAGAGGGACCAGACCACTTTAAATTGTAAGTATGCTCTGCCATAAGACTACTTAAGTTTCAGTCTTCTTTTGTTTATAATACTAGCTATTGCTATGTTACAGAAACCCTGTGGTTACTGCATTGACTGCAGGATTGCTACTTTTTGCGAAACTTATTGCTTTAGGTTGTGTGAATGCTGTAAGATTTCCCAGGCTGTGCCTAATATGAAATGCTGTAAACAGGTTCACCTACAAGGTGACTTTTGTTATAGAATCCTCGAAAACCTTTTTGGAGAGCTTCAGTGCTCCTCAGCCTACGAAAAAAACAGCAGCAGAGCATGCAGCTGAAGGGGCATTGTGGTACTTGAATCATTTGGGCTATTTTCCAATCCAGAAATGAAGTTCAACTAACAAATTTCAAGCACCCACTTAGATTAGATCGTCTCTTTCCTCTCACACCAACAGAGGCTAGTAGCAAGAAATTGTAACAAATTCGTTGTTTGCTTGAACTCTTTGGTATAATTTGTTCAATGACTTGTATATTCAAAACAATAAAACTATGTGAACTGAGTTTTGAGTATCTAATTGGGTATTTAGATGATGTATAATCATGTGATTGAGTGATTGTGAATTAAAGATAAAATAACTCTCAATCACATAATGACATATCATTTGAATACTTAATTAGCTACTCAAAACTAGGTGTATATAGTATTACGCTATTCAAAATTGTAAAAATCATTTGAATACTCAATTAGCTACGTGTATATAGTATTGCTCTATTCAAAATTGTAAATCTCTGTTCAGCTGACGCCATTGAGAGGAAATAAAGTGTACATGATCTGACTTTATTTGAAGTAGCCTCTTTGTTGTCATTAGCAGTGACTTCTGTATTAGTAGTAGTCTTTGTAAGGACCACTTTATGTAAATTTTTATCTGTAATTCAGAATTTAATCAAAGAGTCGGCTTTTACATAGTGACTATTTATTTCTCATTAGGCTATTCTGTGGTCTCAGATGATTCACCTTAGAAATTATATTTAATAATAAAATAAATCACAGTTGATCATACCACTTATGCTAAATCTTGTATGTTCTTAGCCTAATTGAGAGTTTGAGAGTTTTCAGATTCTTGTTTTGCATATACTACATAGAAATAAAAAATATAAACCATAAATTGATAGATCATTTTATATATATGTGTGTTTGTGTGTACGAATGTTTTCGTTGTTGTTTATGTGGTATTCAGCAGCAGATCTGAGAATCCAGAAAGAAAATTGAAGAAGTAAGAAACCCTAGTTGGATTTGCATACTTTTTATGTAATTTCCATCAACAGTTAGCTCAGATTATAATCCACAATTCTTGATTAATAATTTCTTGTCATCGCAGTGCTAAATGAGCAAAAGTTGAATTAGTTTTTCTGTTTATTGAACAATAATAAGTCTGCTGTGACAGTTTTATATCACCACTTTGATTTGTGACTTTAAATTGGGCAACTCCAATCACATAAAATCACTAACACATCCACAAAAAGCTTTCAACAGGGGACGAAGATAAGAATGCCTGCAAAATTGGATTTATTGATTGAAAAAAAGGTAGCAAGAATACGCATATACTATAATAGTAGAGTATACAGTAAATTCGCTTATTCCAAAATTTTCTCAACCTGGGATTGCCGGAGGGACAATCTCTTCTGTTGGATTATTCCAAAACTTCTCTACCTTCTTGTAAAATCAAGGGTTATTCCAAAATTGAAATGATCTTCTTTTGAAACTCCTGCATCCTTTCACTTAAACAGTGTAGTGCTGTTGAATGGTATCAATGTCAAGTCCCTTCAGTTTCACCACAGACTCAACATGCCCTTTGAGTGTGTGAAGTTCTCTTAGCCTGGTAATCAACAAATGGAAACAAAATGTCAGCTGTTAACATATAAACAATGAGATCGGCTTGAAGTGATCGTTACCTGGCAACTTCGGCACGCCTCTTCGCCTGCTCTGCAATCTCGGACAACTCCCTATAGCCCCTTTCAGGTTCAGGAGGCTGCAGTCCATGGAGGGTACGTTGCGCCAGAGCCCATTGTGCCTCTCGTTCTCCCTTACCGTAATCCTTCTTTGTTGTGAAAGCAGTCTGTAATATATAATGAAGTGCAATGTGAGGGCAAATTCAGATTCATAAGCCCTTTTATGTTTGAAAGACCAACAGAATAAGTTGATACCTTCTTCTGGAGGAGGGTATCCCAGGGCCTGCCGTTTATGATAAATCTAACCAGGAATTTGATAACATCCAATGGAAAATAGGTGACAATGCTGTAGAGCCATATAACTCCAGCCCATCCCCAGCCAATACCATGAATTTTTGCAAAGCCAAAATTTGCATATACAGCTATGAGTGTAGCCAACTGTAAGTCAAGAAGGAAAATATAATTGGGTAATATATTGTATGATACAAGGAACCTGACCTGAAATTTCGCAAACTCACCAGTTGTGCGATAAAGAAGGCAGTGACAAGTAGAAGACCCGGGCGTTCCATGAAAGACCAGCTCCGGGACCGGGTGACAAAGATCAGTGCTTGACTCACAATACTTACTTGGAGGTAGACTGCTGATGTGAGCTCATGGTAGTTCTTATTTATAGGTCTCACTCCGAACTTATCCTGAAAATATTTGACAAAGTTTAATTAATTGTGCAGAGAAAATGGAGGTGCTAATTTAGCAAGGTGCAGGATTCCTACTGTGAAGAAGGTTGAACTGTAAGCAGCCCAGAAGAATATGACAGTCATGACAGCAAGGTAGCTGCCGAGGAATATGCCAGTAGTAAAGATCTCCTTGAGCTTCCATGAGTCTGGGAGAGGAGATGGCTTCACTCTGTCTTTAGAAATGGTCATGATGGTTCCGTCGTTGAGTATGGCAATGACTAGAACCATGAATGGTGAGAAATCGAACTTCCAGATAAGAGCTAGGAGCATAAAACCCAGCACAATACGTATGGTTAAAGACACTGCATAGATGGTGTAATTTTTCATTCTCTGGAAAATGGCTCTGCTTGTTAAGACAGCATGCACAATTACACTCAAGCCTGGCTCTGTTAGCACAATATCGGATGCACCCCGAGCTGCATCAGTAGCATCATCAACTGCAATGCCGATGTCTGCTCTTTTTAAGGCCGGAGCATCATTCACGCCATCTCCAGTCATTCCACAGATATGCTTCTTTTCTTGTAGCTTCTTCACAATCTCATATTTGTGTTCTAAATAATTGCACCATTAGATACTTGCAATGTGACTTAATTCATGTAACCAGCATATGCTTAGAGTGGTTTGCCAAATTACCTGGAAACACTCCAGCAAAGCCATCTGCCTTCTCGATAAGCTCTTCAACTGGTAGTCCGGCCATAGAGTCATCCTTGTTATCACCGAGGAGGGCTGAAGATGGATACATATTGGTTCCCATACCAAGCCTGCGACCAGTCTCCTTGGCAATGGCAAGCTGGTCACCAGTGATCATCTTGACATTGACACCAAGATCGAGGGCACGACGAATGGTCTCTGCACTATCGTGCCTTGGAGGATCAAAGAGAGGCAAGAGGCCCAAAAATTGCCAGGGAGTTCCTGTGCTCTCTTTGGTTTTCTCTGGAACTGTCTGCAACAAGTAATATATTTTCCTGGTGAGATTTTGCTCTAACCCCTTGCGTTATTACTTTGATGCAATTGTTGGGTTACAGAAAGTGTACAAACTTACTTGTCTAGCAACTGCAAGTGATCGAAGTCCACGATCCGCAAACTTACCAATGATAGCGTGAGCTTTCTTGCTTACATCTTCACGAAGATTGCACAGCTCAATGATCTAACAAATATTTCAGGTGTTGATTAGGGGAAGGAAACTGCAGATTCAAATAAAAACTAGTAATTTGTGCTAAGGGATACATTACCTGCTCCGGTGCACCTTTGCTTATTCTGTGCCAATTTCCATCGGAATCAATGTATGTTATGGCTGTACGCTTTTCCACTGGATTAAATGGCAAGAAATGCACCTCCGTGATACCAGCTCTAGCCTGCAGAGTTCGACAAGGAAAAAGATTTGATGAATTAGATTTAAAATTGAAGAACTACAATTGCATAGCAAAAAGGTTTATATCTTTAATATAATGTACCTCTTTGGGGTCTCCCAGCATTCCAACAATACAAGTATCAATAGCATCCTGATTTTCAACTCTAGAGGCTCTAGCTGCATACAAAATCATGGTGTCCTTGTCGATCTCCTTAACAAATACCTGAAATGCATGGATCACCTCAATGATAAATAACCATAAAAAATATCACAACTGAAAATTGCCTGAAACTGAATTTCATTTAATATAAGCACTCACCTCAACCATGCTCTTATCTACTGTAAGCTTATTGAGAGTAAGAGTCCCAGTCTTGTCACTGCAAAGGACATCCATTCCAGCCATCTCTTCAATGGCTGTCATCCTCTTTGTGATAGCACCTTGATGTGAAAGGCGGTGTGAGCCAATGGCCATTGTCACAGACAATACTGTTGGCATGGCAATTGGAATCCCTCCAATGAGAAGCACCAAAAGATTATCAATTCCACTTCTGTATGGCCTGTTCTGAATTGGGTACATCACCACTATCTCTATAACCATCCCTATTGCAATGGAGCATATGCAGAAGTTTCCAATGGATGTCAACACCTGATATATCATCACAGTTTAATCCAAATGAAGACTCCTTTTTTCCACCTTTTGCAGAATATTTTTCAGAAGCCCATGTTTGAATTGAAATTTGTGTACCTTTTGGAAGTGCCCTTGTTGATTAGTGCTGTCAACAAGATGAGCAGCCTTACCAAAGAAAGTGTGGACACCGGTGGCTATGACAACCGCCTGAATCTCACCCTGCTTGCAAGTAGACCCAGAGAAGACTTCGTCACCAGGATTCTTATTTACAGGCAAAGACTCGCCAGTCAGTGCAGCCTGATCAATCTTGAGCGGGTCGCCCTCCAATAGACGAGCGTCTGCCGGAACAATATCTCCCAACTTGATGCTGATCACATCTCCAGGGACTAAAATTGAAGCCTCTTGCTCAGTCCATGTTCCATCTCTCAACACCTTAGTGTTTCAGGTATGCACAAATAGAAAATTGTAACAGCAACTAAAACTACTGTAAACTAAACAAAATATGACTAACACTTCCATTAATGTACCTTGGTTTTGGGAGCAAGGCCCGCCATAAGGGCGGCTGCGGCATTGCCGGCATTGTTTTCTTCTATGAAGCTTATAGTAGAATTGATGAAAAGCAATACCACAATACCAACGAAGTCCTGCCAGTCCGGGGGCTGTCCCTGCATTGTTAAAAAATTTGTAAAATGAGAGAATGTTTATTTATTTGAAACGAAAAATTGACAAACACATTCACAGAGAAAAATTAATTACCCCTCCATTAGCCAAAACAATAGCCATGATAGCAGCAAACTCCATGACCCATGAGAGAGGATTCCACATAAAACCCAAAAATTTCAGAATCTTGCTTTCCTGTTGTAGCACACCAGTTATTCCTTACTAATGTTTCTCTCAAGAAGTAAAAATAATAATAATAATAAGAAGAAGAAGAAGAAGAAGAAGAAGAAGAAAAAGAAATTGCTGAGGAAATGCCTCTTTCTCTTCTAGTTTATTTGGACCAAAGATTTGGAGCCTCTTCTGTCCTTCCTCGTTTGTCAAACCTTCTCTTGAGCATTTCAGTTGTTCAAATACTTCATCAACCGGTATGCGCTCCTTTAAAACACAGGCAGAGAAAGATAAGTTTTTGCCATCAAACTCTAACAAATTTTTTTAACAACGTCCGCCTAATTCAATAAAATCAATGTAATGTATATAATGATCAGCAATACATTCAACAAAAAGAATAAAACCTACAAGGTCGACATTCTCTTTCTTTATTTCCTCTAGGCTGGTTCCCTTATCCGCCATTGGTCTCTTTCAACCTTCTCTCTCACTCACTTTCCTTAAACAAATCTTCAAAACGAAACAACAAAAGATAAACACTACTATTCGATTTTTAAACACGTAGTTTTTTCTTGTTTATTCAGTTTTCTGTTTTGAGCAGTATGAATCTAATAGTGGAGTGTTAACAGAATTGTGTGTTTATAAGGAAATGGTTGCCAAGAATAAACCTGACAAGAGCGAAGGACCTGGACCCTGTAGCCCAGGTCATTCGCTTTCGCTCTTTATTTCTGTATTCTCACTGCGGCTGCCATGTTGTCTCCCTCACTGACCAAGCAGATTTTGTCTGTTTGATCTCTGCCTTTTGCTTGGACATTGTTGGGCTGTGCTTCATCACTCCATTTGACACATTTCCATGGATGGCGCGAAGTTGTGGAAATCAGATGTTGATTTTGTCAATACGTAGTAAAATTACAGATAAATCATTTTTTTTTTTTTTTTGTTTAATGGTAATAACCAATTAATAAATTATTGCCTAGATAATCCTAATATTATTATTTGGTTTATTCAGATCGGATTGATTAATTTGATCAATTAAATCATGAACTTGTCTATAATCTAATGTGGTTGCACAATTTAGTTCAGTTTATATATAAATATTGATTTATTTGAAATTGGGTCAAATTTAATAAACTTATTGTACCAAAAAAAATATCTAAACCCAACAAAATCGGATTTGCATAATACATATTTAAAATTATATTTTATATGTTTTATATTTAAAAAATGTCGTAAATATTTAATATTATTCTAAAAATATATATAATAATTTGGTAATAGATTAAATCAATTAATAATTTGATTGAATTGATCGAATTATAACTTAATAAAGTACTTGGTTTGATTTTAAAAATATTAATTTATTCACTTGAAGAAGGAATAGGTGATGTTATATCTCCTTTTATCTAAACAACAATATAGCTCATCACTCGCCGTCTTAAAAAAAATAATGTTATATATATAAATTTTTATTATAATTTTATATATAAATAAAAATATATTAATATATGATAAAATAATAAAAAATTAAAGATAAAATAATATTTAATTATATTATGACAAATTATTATTTATATATAAAATTATGTATAAAATTATACATATAATTTTATATTTTTTAAATTATTAACATCAGCTTTCATAGGTATTAAAATTTCTTGGAATAATATAAGACTTTTGTCCATTTTTGTTCGAGATTCTAACAATTGTTGATTTCTATGTTAGAAACATTTTCAGATATTGATTAATAATAATTATAATTTTGATTTAATTAAAACTGGATAATTGAATTATCTAATTAAAGTTTTATAAATAGATTTAATGTGATCAATAAAGATAATCCAGTATAGTCCACAGGTTATGATCTAGATAAAAGATATAGTATAAAATTTTCATTTATTTTACCTTTAAGGGAACTAATAATCTCTTATATATTAGTTAAACATTTCTCTGAAACTCTAACATAATAATTTTATTTATTGAAAGTTACCATTTAACGAGGTTTCAGAAAAAAAAAAATAGTTAGGGTTTAAAAGTGATATTTCTAAAGGAATAAAATGAGTCTAAATCCCGATCCCAAAGCTTTGTTAATTCTCATTTCAATTTTATAAAGTTAACAGGAATGTTTATTTAAAGAGTAATACTATATATATTTATTTTATATATATATTTATATATATTATCATGTAATTAGATATTACTTTTATTATTAATTTATCATCATCAAATTATATAATAATATATATTAAATATATATATTTATTTGTATATTCAAAAGAACTCCATCATCAACACTCTATCCAATCCTTCAAATCTTGTTCACATTACTTCAAAATTTACTTACAATAAATTTATGGAAACACAGCTGAACAAATTGTCCAAAACAGCAACCTCAGGAAAATATTTTTCTAATATTGCAATGTTTTCTTGCCTGCTCATGAAAATGACCCTCAAATTGTTGTGTTCTCATAAATCAAAAGGTATTTATCGCGGTTCAGAGAAAAATTGTTGGAATAATTTGGATTGGCACCTTATTATTGCATTTTTTAATTGTTAGTCTTCCTTCCCAGCTATGGACACCTGAAAATGATTCATTCTCTTTAATTTAAACTACTCGTGCATTATATTATATATTAAAATTTAATTTTTTATATTATATATTATATATTATATTGTATGAAACGTCATTTATATAATTAAATAATAAAAAAAATTAGTTGACACGTTTCTATAAATATTTTTAAAAATTTAAAATTTTATATACACACCCTTATTATATCACTATTTTCTTTAAAAAAGTATATCGATTTATATTGGTAATATATATCGTATTGTAAATATATAACATATTGTATAATATGTCTGTTGTATTATATTAATTCAATACATCAAAAGATATACATTTTTTTTATCTATATATTATATCATATTATAAAAGACTTATCTAAAGTTACTAATAATCCTGATTTGGACAATTATTAATTTAGGCTTATGTAATACTTAGTGGTAAAGTTCAACATAGATTTGAATAATATTCTAATTCTTTTTCTAAGGATCTAAAAGAGCCCTGAAACTTTAACTCTTCAAGATTTGGATTCCTTTCTCTCCTCTAAATTCATGTGCAGGAAAGACAAAAAGAAGAAGGGAATTGAAGCATAACTTGTTCACATCAAATCAGAAATCTCTCTCTC
Source organism: Mangifera indica (assembly GCF_011075055.1). Lineage (NCBI taxonomy): Eukaryota > Viridiplantae > Streptophyta > Magnoliopsida > Sapindales > Anacardiaceae > Mangifera > Mangifera indica. The sequence continues at coordinate 28,377 of NW_025401129.1, forward strand.
ATCAAAAAGTTTTGATCTTTAATGTCAGCATGGGCATCTGACTAATTTGCTTTTGAGTCATTCACATGAATGCATTCATACTACCAAACTCAAACTCTATCCAAATCTAAATTACCTTTTTTTTTTTTTTGGGTTATCTGGAATCTGCTCAGATTGATTGGACGGATAAAGCTTGGGAGACAGTGACAGGACGACAACCGCATCGGCTAAATCAGCTTTCATATTTACATTAACGTTTATCATTTTCTATCTATCCATGGGTTCTTTCCCCACTTCAAACCAAAACAAGAAAAACTCAGCATTAGCTATTCAATACTGGTACAACCTTCTTTTTGTTTTTATGTTGAATTGTCACTGCAACATAGTTCAATGGATCCATGGTCAAGCAACTCTTGTATCATTTGTTCTATGTGATCTTCTTCAAGTTGAGAACTTTGATTCATGTGGGCTTCTCCGGCGCCACCCCAGTTCGTCTCCGGCCATTCGGGGCTGGTGTCGATGGTTTTTCCGGCTAATGGTGCATGTTCTGGCTGATGGTGTTGCTCTTTTTTCAGGTTTTTTTTGTTCAGTTGGAGGGATGCCATGTGACATTTATGTAATTTAGCTACCAAAGTTGCTGAGAGAAGCTTTGATGATGAAGATTGTGAGTCGTTTGGATTGTATGGAAAATTTGTTCGTGCTTGTGGCCCACACATCAATCTTGCCGCTTCATCGTATGCTTTTGCCGCATCTTCCGCCGTTTCGAATGTGCCCAGCCATATTCTAGTCTTCCTGTGGGTTAAAAAAAACACACAAAACGTTTCTCTCAGTACAGTTTCAAGCAATACGAACAACGTCAAACTGTATAAAAAGGGGTTCTATCTTGGATGAAAATGTCACATTCTTTAACTTCATTTACAGCAGATCGTAATTTTAGGAAACGTTTCTAAAAAGACAATTCAAAATAAGTTCGTAGAAGAGAGAATTACAGTAGAGGGTGGCGGATTTCGGAGACCCAAGAGCCCCACTGCCTTTGACGGACGCCACGGAAGCGTTGTTGTGGTCTAGCCATGGTGGAGCCAAACGAAACGTTTCAAAGGCTTTTGATGTCCTACTGTGTTAACGAGGCTGAAGGAGAGGGGGGGGATTTGACAGACTAAGTTGAAGGTGTTTATATAGGCCTTATGTTGCGACCTCCTTGCATATTTTTTCAGTCATTAAAAATTGTATGACACAAGGGAGCCCACAAAGGGAATTTTAGTCTTTAGACTTTTCTCTTTGCTTTTAGTGATGGGTTAAACACTTCTTTTTTGCCCTTCTGTTTTTACAAGAATTCCATTGAAAAGATGAAATAAATTAATTTATCTCACCACCCATGTATTTCTTTATTTGAAAGCATATTTAGTCTGATAGAGTTTATCCATTTCAGACTCCTATATACCTTTCTTCATAATAAAGTCATAGGTCAGAAAATTAGATAAAATTTGAGAATTTTTAAAGATTAAAAATAGTATGAGTAGTATTACGTATATAAATAGTGATATGTCATTATATAATTAAGTATTATTTTATTTTTAATTAAAAATTATTTAATTATATAATAACATATTATTATTTAAATTTAAATTTGTGTTTATTATTTGTGCACGTAGGGAAATTGAAATGGGTGTGATTTAATTTTGTTAGTGCACATGGGTATGTGGCTCACATCACAAATACTAAACATGGGAGCCCTACCCATATGACACAATGTGAACTGAAGACAAAAAATACATGATTGATGTAATTTTCAAGCCCATGCCATGCCATGCCATTCCATTTGCTTTGTTGCTTATCTTTTCTGTCTTTCTAGGGCATTAGCTGCTATATTTGACAAGCTGTTCCATTTATGTTTGCATTAGTAGACAAGCCAAGCTGTTTGACATCAATTTTGCACTCATTTGTCTTCTTCATCTTCGGCTCCTTTCTCATCACATGCCTGCAATTATTTGCTTCAGCGTTTTGCAACTACCACTCTCCCGAAAGTTTATTTACCCTTTGTCATCTCTTGGGAGGTGTTGTGGGTGGGATGGCTAACACTATTAAAAAAAAAATTTCAATAGCAAAAAATAATAATAATAACCGGATAAATATCTAAGCATTATAAATACTATTTTTATTATTTTTATAGTTAATTATTTATATTTTTATTAAAACTAAATAAATCTATAATTTTGATATGAAGAAAATAGTTATTAAAAGTTTATCTACTGTTATTAAAAAGTTTGAATGACAAGAAAACCTTTATTATTGTTTATCGTTAAAATTATTAATAATGTGAATACTTTTAACGAGTAAAACTATAATAACAGATGATGACAAGATTTTTCTCGTTGTTAAAATTTTTTAATGACGGAAAATAAACATTTAACAATCATTTACCTCTTGATAAATTCATAAATTTACTTATTTTTAATAAAAATAAAAATAATTAATTATTAAAATCATAAAAATAATACTTATAATGACTAAATACTTTAATTTTCCCCTACTATTGCCAATGTAGTGTAAATTTGCAGAAGCAAGGGATTTAGACAAGGAGTAATGGGTGCCCCTCAGTGGGGGCAAGGTGTTAAAGGATGAGAGCATCAATCAACACCAAATTCATTACAAAAATGTCATTTATTTAAGAGTATATATTTTTAATACATAATTTATATATATAGATTATGTCTTATCATGAGATTAAATATTATTTTATTTTTAATTTAAAATTATTAAATTATATGATGATACATTATTTTTATAAATAAATTATATACAAAAAAAATATATATATATATAATTATATTATACAAGAAAAAGGTAGGGTTGAAACTAACTGCTTGAGGTTTTATCATTTATCCTAATGATTTTTATTTTTTTTTTGTGTCTTTAATACAATTCACACAAATATGATGAACAATTCAACTTAACTTAGAGTGGTATTATCGGAATCCTAAATTTTTTTTTTTTAAATGTTTATAAATAAGCTACCTTAAAAAGGTATATGGAATCTTTCCCCCCAAATTGGAGGACAATAAGAGAATATCACTAATATTTTGAAGCCTTATTGCCATCTCTCAAGTCATTTGTGCCTCAACCTCACATGAACATTTCTAATCAAGTGCATAAATCATAATTATATTGCCTCCCTACTTCATCCATGCATACTAGAGGACCTTTTCTAAAAGTAATAAAAGGGTAATAAATTAAACTAATATTATCTTTCCTAAATAATATTATATATACACATTTTTTTATATATAATTTGATTATATAAATAATATATTATCATATAATTAGATATTACTTTATTTTTATTTTTAAATTATTTAATCACATGATGACACATTATTTGTGTATCCGAATTATATACAGAAAGTGTGTACTCATAATTTTATTGAAATGTTATTCATACAAAATTACAAGGTACTACTCTTACATTGTCATATAATTCACCACTAAGCAATACTATGTGTACGTATTTTGAATACACAAATAAGTACACACATATATGTGTTATTACGTGATTGAGTGTTTCTTTATCTTTAATTCAAAATCACTTCATAAGATGGTGTCAAATATCAAAGATGTACCTATTTATATATTTAAAGTAGATACTCATAGTTTTATTGTTTTTAAAATTGATTAATAACATGGAGAAAAGAAAATAACTTACATAATTTGTATTGAAATAAATGCATTTTATAATCTTATTTCCTACCATTACACTTAACTTGAATAATCTTCGAAGAGTAGTTTGAATAATAAAAGAGTTGATTTCATGTATAAGAAAGTATGAATTCAAATCTCTTTTGAAAACATAGTAAAATCAAATTTTTGATTTACCTTGTTTAATGATTGTAAAGAACTTGAATAGAAATATTAAATTCTAAAACAAAGCAATCTATCTCTTTGTAACAAGTAAAAAACAATTAGGAATTGCTCAGCATACTTTGTTGCATGTTCAAGGAACAAAAATAAACAAAAATCTAGCATCAACAGCTCAAAAATAATTTATTAATAAAAAACATACTAAATCTTGAATTGATACAAAAAATTGAAGCTTAAAGATTTTCAGAAGGCTCAAAACCTAAAAGGGTTTCCATTTAAGACTTGTAATAGAGGAAAGATAAAGGTAGTAAAGATTACGCATGCTATGAAGATAATCATATATAACCCTAAACACACTACAAAAAAGCATAAAAAATTTCTGTCTTCCCTTTCTAGACATTTACTCAAAGAATGGAGGACTTGTGTAATGCACTTAATTTCATTTCATGCATGTAAAAACCTTAAAAAGTTGCATAATTATTGGACCCATCCATCCATCCATCAATCTTTGTCCTCCAATTTTGTGGATTACAGTTAATGTATAGCCTTGTGATTGAGACTCCTACCTCAATTTTCATAATTTGTAATGATCTCAGGTGGGTCATTTTTTCCTTCCCAAAATTAAAGTAATAGAATATCTCAAATTTTTATGTTTTGAATTTATTTTTTAGAAGATAGTTTAAATGACAAAACATACAAAATCTCTGAATTACAGGAGCTCGTGTAATTATTTTTTATCTACCTCAAATAACAAAGCTCAAAATGCGTCTTCGAATTAAACTCGATTGTTGAGATGAGTAAGAGATTAATTCATAAAATACTGAAATGGGATGGGGCCTTACAGCTATAATCTATTTTTGAAGGAGAAACACAAAAGAATGCTAATAATTCAACTTTGTTTGTTTTTGAAATTGTCAAGAGAAATAATAATGAATATTTGAGTGACTTTCTTGTTTAGTTTTATCTTATAATGATGGGAACTTTCCCCTGGAAAATGAGTAGTTTGAGAATACAAACATGCATTCAGATGAAATGAAACGTGATTACAGGTATGAGAATTGTAACGAAGGCAAGGAACTGGATTGTTCTTAAATGTCAACCAATTAAACTTACTCCTTTGAAACGAAGATAGTCAGCTTTTATTTATAAACGAGCTTTTGTTGAAAGTTGAAGCAAGTACAACTGTTTGCCATTTTTTTTAATTTTTTATTTACGGGATTAAGGTACGTTCAACTCTGATTACGTTGTGGAAATGAATTTAATTAAGCAAATAATGTTTCAGAGTTTTTTTAAAGAAGTTGAGCATGCACAATTTTTTATATTAAGATGGTAATTATTATATAATTAAATATTATTTTATTTTTAATAATAATATTATGTGTATTTATTTTAAGAATATAAATAGATATATATTTAAATATATTATCTAATATTGAATTCGAATCGAGTTTATTTAAAATCAGTTCAAATGAATCCAAAACGAGCCAATCGTATATAAGTTCGAGTGAGCTTGAGCCAATAATTTCAAGCTCGAACTACTTGTCAAATTTACGAATTAAAATTTTTGATACAAAACGATTAAAACAACGTCATTTTAATAACGAGTTAATTAAATGATCAAACTCGAAACAAGTTAAACCGAGTTTAAGCTTAGCTGCAACGAGCTCGAGCCCGAGTTCAAACTTTATTATATACAAATCGAATTGAGTTTAAACTCAAATGAGTTCAAGGTGCTTTTGAGAAAGCTTGAAACAGAAGCACCCCAAAATTACCCTTTTGAACTTTTAGTTGTTTTTTTATTCTTGAATGTGTTACAACCATACAGCCTTTTAGTAATAGAAGCTCTAGAAATATGGGATTTTCTTCCCATGGCGATTACGCTTATGATTAGAAAAAATTACCAACAAAGAATTACACATTAAACGGAAGCAAGACACTACATCGATCTAATCGTGTCAAGAATAGCAGATCAATCAAATGACATAATCAACAAAGACAATGAATTCAAACTATTACGAGTATCACTAACCAAAGTCATTTCATCTTAGCAAAAACAGTGACACCCTTCAAGAAAACGTAACTCCTATTACCGACAAAAAGAACAAGAGGGATTCGGATTCTTGGACGGCAAGGAAAAAAGATACCCATGATATAAACCATAAAATAACAGATGAGAAATAGTTTTTCTCTAGGCTTCCACTTTATGCTCCCAATTATAAAGTGCTTCATTTTCTTCCACTTGTTCCAACTCGTGGCTTGCCTTTTACCTCATTCTCCTGCATAATAATAAAACATGCTCATGGAGCCGATTGACACTACTGTTATTACAAGTTATTCTGCAAATATATGATTAAAATAAAGGTACCTGTGGCAAGTGCAGATAGATATATGTTTTCGCTGTTGCTGGGTTGTGATTTTCTGCACCCTTACTCCAGTCATAACAAACCTGCAGGAATTTTCAAGAGTAATCAAGACAATTCAGTCAAGGACGATAAGAGAATTAAAAGAATAACGGACAATACTAAAGTGGTTACTGCAGATTAATAATAAAGAGGACCACCAAGAAACCATCCATATTAGGAGCCCAAATGAAGCCTTCAATGGAAACAAATACCATAAATATTGTCACTGGAGTTTTATGCCCACACCTGATAGGGGTGAGGGATGTAATCTACTCATACTCTGTGTATTGATCTCCGCAGCATCAATTCAACGGTTCAGTACCGAGATGCTACGGGAACCGGACACTTATGACATATCATCATTTTAGAAAATATCACAAACACCTTTGAAAATTTAAGATTTCTCATATACACCCTTATTATATCATCATTTTCTCTAATAAATATATCGATCCATAATAGTAATATATATCGTATCGTATGATACGTCTATTATATCGTATTAATTTAATACACCTCATGATACGTATCGTGTATCATAAGATACTAATAACTATGACATATAATAGACATGTTTGCTAAATGTGGCGAGAGACGAGCGAGCTTTATGAAATTGCCACTGTTTATAACCTCACACATTGCATCTCTCTATACATGTGTAAACAAGTGTGACAGTGGGAGAAGAAGACATACTGAGTATGCAAATATTGAGCCGTCATTGTTGAATGTACTGCAAGGAATAGGCTGCCCACACCTTGACATAGCCTGAAATAATTAAAAAGAAATTATTATATGCAAATATTCAGTGAGTATGAACAGCACAATGTGCTAGCATGATATGGACAAAACAAGATTCAACCTTGCCAAAATATAGAAAATTTAAAGTGATAAAGAAAAGAAAATAGAAAAGACCTTGAGCCTCTGCTTACTGTCCTTGTCCCAGAAATTGAATGCACCGTCAGACCCAGAAGTTGCAAAAGTGTGATGCATCTGCAAACAAAAGGCAGTTACATGAGATCCTCAGGAACAGAAGACAATGATTAACCCCCGAGTCCAAAGTTGATAATATAACAAATGAACAAATAGAACCAAGATTTTGCACTTGAAAGCTCTCAAATCCTGAAGGACCTTGAGATAAGAGAAGCAAATTCATACAGCAGGAGTTGATATAACCCTGTGTGCTTGTATTTCCTAGATTCAGCAACACAAGAAATTCTTGTTATATGATTGATAAACAGATATTGCAAAGATTGAACCACTGCCCCAGGTTTAACATCAGGGATTATGATTTTAAGCATGTGTGAAGGCTAATACAACAGTTTTTCTCCATAAGTTAGAATACTTTTCGAGATGATCTGCCTTTTGACTATCCATTCCAGGTCTAGGTGAACAATTTGTATACCCTTTTTCCGTCGGATTTTTTTATGGTCAAAAAGTGTAGTAGTACATAAAGATTTAGTAACAAATTTCAGATATAAAATTAAGAACTTTGGAAGTAAAAGGATGAAATTTTTTTGTAAAAAGTAGAGTACCTCAAATGGTTTTAAATTTTTTCCACGATTCACAAGATTTCCATTTCAGTGATGGAAAAGAAAAGGTTGTCTTATCAACCAACATGGAGCAATTGTTTTGGTAAAGCTTTGCTGCACTATTACACCTGACAGGTACAAAATTAACTATGGCTCCAGCATCACAATTGCCAGCAAATATAGATCACATACGATATGTTTAGCTTCCGATGAAAGAGGATGAATATAGATAGAATTTAACTATAGATGTTATTTCTCCATATAGAAAAAAAAAAAATCTATTGTCTATGCTAACCTATATTTAATAAAAAATTTTAATAAACCAGCATGAAATGCAGTCAACCAAATACTTTTAACTTCAAATAAAATCAGAAAGCACAAAGGTAACTTACAGGATGGAAGTTCAAAGAATTGACTGAGTATATATCATTGCCATCTCTGTGGCATTTGAATGTGAAATTCTTACTTTGCTGTGAATCATCTAGATGATGTACACCAACCCTTCCCTCTATTGAACCAACCTAGAAAAAATCAAATCACAATTTTTAATTATCAGACTAGCCAATCACCATAGTACATATGGACCAAAAAAAAAAAAAGAAATGGAAACAAAGGCAGTAAGCTTAAATAGGAAGTAGTGAAGAGTCAATGACACTGGGAAAACAAAAAATGAATGAAATATAAAGTGGAACAGGAGCTAAGGACTTCTTGTGAAAATAAAGGTCACAAAAAGGAGGGGGAATGACTACAACCAAAATTAACTGAATACATACCAAAAACCCTTGCTGATCAGGAAAGGCAGCTACACATCTTGTCTGACACTTCAAGGGTGAAGGAATTCTTTTAAATTCAGTCTGTTATCATTAAACATTATCAGACAAATTTGTAAGATATAGTCATAAGTAATCTCCAACTCAGACAATTGGCATCCTAAAAAAATTTAGAACTTTATCACCGCACAAACATTTTCATTTTCACATCCTCTTAACCCCTTTGGTGTTTTATGAAAAGATATCTTTCATCCACCCTTTCATAAAATTGCACCTAAACTGAGTAAATGACCAGCAGTTTTCAATATGTTTCTCATTTACTTATAATACAGGAATAAAATTGTGTGGCCAATACTATCAAGTTAGACAGAGAACAAATCAATTTGAAAACATAGTCAGACGTGGGTAATTGAAAAGATTAACAACATTTTTTATCAAAGAAAAATAAGGAAAAGAAAAGATGAAATACATATAATCACAATGCATATCATAAAAAATTAACCTAAAAATTACAACATCAATCTTTTTTAAGAATAACATATTATAAAAGACGTTATTTATATTGTAAACAAGAAATGAGAATAACAACCACAATGATAACAGGAAATCACTCTTTTTTAGACCAGGTTTTGCAGAACAATTGAAGGACCTCCATAAGGCTTTTATATAAGATAAAAGTGGATTACCCAAAAGGATAACTTTTAGTTTGAAGAAAATCAACCGGTGGTTGGTCATAAAAAAAAATCAACTAGTAATTACATGTTATAATGCCACATTCAATAAGATGCTTAAAATATTAAATCTGAAATTACACTAACTAGGCTACTAGTACTGACAATTCAAAATAACAAATGCCTAAACTGCTCTCAATGATTGTTTCCTGTTTGAATTTCCTTATAAAACAATGCAATCAAAGAATAAGAAAACGTACCTGTGGGTTCTGCAAGTTAAAGACAACTAGATTTCTATCTGCAGTGCCAACAACCATCAGAGGATGCCTCACTGTGAGTGCATAACAGCGATCAGGTAGCTGTTGAGTGTGCACAGGATTTGACTGCCTTGTGTCCCAGTACCTAATTACAGATTGGATATCATCACAAACACTCATCAGTGACTGACACACACAAGGAACTCAAATATGCAAGCACACTGTCTACATGTAACAGATGCATGTAAAACCATAAACAGTACACAGTGAAGACAAATGCAGTTGGATTAACCAAATCTTAACATTTATCACAAAATAATATGAAATTAAACCAGAAAACAACTGACAGAACGAGAGCAAGAGAGACACACTCCCCACAATAGTATACTCTTATTCTAGGCCTTCTCCCTTTATCAACTAGTAATTATTAAGCACTGGAAAAGTAGGCCAATGGTTTGAGAGTCCAAGCCCTGCCACCCCACCTCTTTCACAGCAAAAAGTGTTAGTACAGTTTAAAATAGCAGAACAAAACATGCATCAAGTGGAACCACCAGCCTTCCACACATATGAATTCAATTATCTGATCCCACCATGTACAACAGATCATAGAACTACCATCTGACCATTACTTCTTTTAAGATAATGTAAACTAGATTTAGCTCCCTAGATTCACATATCAGCTAATTTGTAAATAGTTGAGGCTACTTTCACGTAGCATGTGGACTTATAAAGTATGCAAGTCCTAAACCTAAAGTACTTGAAAAAATTACAATTTCTGTTATAAGCCTAAACTAAATAGCCAAGAAATTCCAAGCAAACAACAGTATAAGACTGACCAACAAAGAGAAAGGAGAGAAAATATTACTTCACAGTCTTGTCCCAGCTTCCAGTGACAAGTAGATTCATCTCTGGAACCCAGGCAACCTCTTTAATTGGTGCATCATGCATGGCCACAGTCACTGGCTGACCACCAGACAGCAGAGGCCACATCTTCACCTGCTTGTCACATCCTCCAGAAAAGACTGTAGTTCCATCATCCTTCCATGTTGAGCACAAAACCTTTAAAATGGAAAAACAGACAAAAGTTATAAATTGCAATTATGAATTGCACAACAGAAAATGGATTTGTAATAAGAATAAACTTGGTTTAAAATTACTGGTTGGTCGTGTGAAATTGATGCCTTGGGAACACTAGCCACATTAGCTCCATTGCGTGAAATTTCCCAACAACGTACCTGCCATATCATTCAATCAGGAGGAATTTGAATACAGCAGTTTTAACCAACAAATAGAAGACATAAACTATACAACAGAGAAAAATCCACAACCTGATTATCCCATGAAGTCGCAACCAAGAAATTGGCCTTGGGACTGAAACTAAGGCTTGAAACAGAATCACTGGGAGGCTGAGCCACCTGACATTCAGAGGTTTCACATAAATCCTTTTCTTTTCACACAAAGTACATTTTAAACCGTCAACAAAGCTCACCAAAGAACCAAACTTCCATACCATTAAACTTTAGACGAATATAAAATGTGAATATATAAGTTAAAGCCTAAGTTTTTCATAACACTTCTACTTAGTCTAATGTACTATCACATGTTATCCTAAAATATGTTTAAGGTTTGTAGGATAAAATGCCAAAAAATTTTGACATGCTTGGGGATTTGAAAAATTGTTTTAATAAATCACATATGCATGTAATTCTTTCCTACAATTTAGCTTTTTTCAACAATGCTGCTTCTAAAAATAGTGTTCACCACAAAACTTGTAATTTAGTAATTAGTATAACCTATTTTAGCACAAGCAATACTCTTCCCAGTTTCATCCCAGGAGCAGTAAGTAACACTACTAACATTAACATGAGTGCATTCATGATTCAGTTGAGTTGACAAATGCTTTGGATAAAAAATAAATAAAATTAAACTAGGAAGAATCATTAACAAAGTTTCAGCTCAAAATTAAGCCCTTCATAGGAGAAGCAACAACAAGATGTTTAACCACGATTAACATCAACAATTCATATTTGCTTAACTTAGCCAAAGGAAAATGAAATCATAAAATCTATTATCACAACAGATTGCAAAATTAATTAATTAGGCAAGCTATAACAATCACTAAATTCATGCACCAATTAGGATCGTATTGAAAATTTACACAAGCAAGCTTTCAAAAATAAACTGGAAATACAAAAATAAATAAATAAATAAAAATATCGACGGATATCTACTAACACAATTACTAGCGATATTTACAAATAGGCAAGCTATAACAATGGAAAATTCATAAGACCGCTTAAGATGTTAGAGAAAAATTACACAAAGAAGCTAGGGAAAAAAAAAAGCTGAAAATACAAAAGAAATAAAAACCTCGAAGGATTTGTTAGGGTTTTGACTGGTAGCAGTAGCAGCAGTGCCGAAAGTAGCCATTGAATGAGTTTTTTTATTTGTTAACAATAAGTGTGATGTTGAGAAGGATTTACAGAGAGAGGGAGTAGCTGAGTGAGAAGGATTGTGTTTTGGATTTGAAAGAAGAGGGAAAAGAGAGCGGTATTTATAGGGAGAGGAAATGTCAGGCTAATAATGTTTAAGAAATTGTAGAATAATTCTCATAATTTAAGAATTGGCCAAAAGATCGTTCCAACGGAAGGTTTGATGCATTCCAAACTTTCACCACAGACATCTTTTTTAAATGGAAAATTAATTAAAACAGACGCGGAATTTGCCATGTGAACTTTTTTTTGATAAAATTTATGTAGTTTTACCTTTTTAATTAAACCTTATTTTTTATTTTAATAATAATCTTTATCATATTTTTTCTTATCCAGATTAGTTTTTATCAAAAAACTCTTATTTTTAAGAATACATAAATTAAGTTTAATTTTTTCGTAATTGTTAAAATTTACATATAAAAAATAGATTAATTTATGATGTAATAGTTGATGTTTACATACCTTTAGAAAATAATAAACATAACAATGCAGAGACTGCGTTATTTTGAAAGGGTGCGAAAATGTGTAAAATGGTGAAAAAATATAAGAAAGTATAAAAAAGTACGTGAAAATGTGAAGGAGTACATAAAACTGTGAAGGGATACGTAAAATTGTGAAGGGGTGTGTGAAACTGTGAAAGAGTGCATAAAAATATGAAGGGGTACCTGAAAATACAAACGGGTATGTAAAAATATAAAAGAGTAAGTAAAAATATAAACGGGTGTGTGAAAATATAAACGAGTGCGTGAAAATATAAATTGGTGCGTAAAAATGCAAACAGTTACATAAAAATACAAAACAGGTGCGCAAAAATATAAATGGGTGCGTGAAAATACAAATGGGAGTGTGAAAATACAAACAGATGCGTAGAATATAAAAAGAGTACATAGATTATAAAAAGGGTGCGTGAGAATATAAAAAGTATATATTATATTATTAATATATATTGTATTAATAATATAATATTATATATATATATAAAAGGGTGCATGCAAATGCAATGCAAAGGGGTGCATATCTCTTTGTATTTTCACACACCCCTTTATATATAATATATTATAAATTATATTATATTATATAATATATTATTATTATTATTATTATTACACACATGTTTGTATTTTTACACATTCATTTGTATTTTCACGCACTCTTTTATATTTTTACGTATTCGTTTGTATTTTTATATACTCGTATGTATTTTCACGCACCTGTTTATATTTTTATGTACCCGTGTCTATTTTCACGCACCTGTTTATATTTTCATGTACTCGTTTGTATTTTCACGTATCCATTTGTACTTTTACACATCCGTTTGTATTTTCACGTACCCCTTTACATTTTTATGCACTCCTTCACATTTTTACGCACCTCTTCACAGTTTCATGCACTCCTTCACAGTTTCACGCATTCCTTAATATTTTTACGCACTCCTTCACATTTTCCTGTACCTCTTCACAGTTTCAAACACCTTTTTACATTTTTTACGCACTTTTTTGTATTTTTATACACCTGTTTATATTTTCACGTACTCTTCACATTTTTACACACCATTTCACATTTTTATGCACCCCTTCACAATTTCTTACACTCATTTACATTTTTTATGCACTCTTTCACAGTTTCATGCACCTTTTTACATTTTCGTATATTTTTACACCATTTCACACCTTTTTGCATATTTTCACACTCTTTTGAAAAAATGCGTATCCTTTCCCTATTTTACACACACCTTTAGCACTTGTGCACAACCCACACACACTCTTTGTATAGTTATGTTTATCATTTTCTAAACGCATATAAATATCAACTATTACATTAAAATTTAATCTGATTTTTATATGTAAATCTTAACCATTATAGATAAATTAAACTTAATTTGTATACTCTAAAAAATAAAATATTTTATGGTAAAAACTAATATAGGTAGGAAGAAATACGATAAATGGTATTATTAGAATAAAAAGGTTTACGTGACAAATTTTATGTCTATTTTAATTAATTTTCCTTTTTAAATAAACAATTTTACTATTGATTAAAGTTTTTCAATTTGAAAAAATTATATTTTTTTCTTCAAATTTAAGAGTTTCTTTTTCACCTATTCGATTACTATTTTCATCTCTAGTAACTTTTTTTTTCACCTAAAACTATCATCATTAACCTATCACATTTTCCCCTTTCCACTTCTCTAGTCACTGCTTTAAATTCGACAAACCTAGACAAAGAGTTTCGTTTGAATTCAAACAAAAGGTTTTCTTTAGATATGTCATTGTCCAAACAAAACTCTTTATTTGAATGATGTCATTGTCTAATCAAAAGATGAAACTCTTTGTCATCCAAACAAAAAATGAAACTCTTCGTCTGGATTCATGGGATCTAGATCGGCGGTCATAAAGGTGGAAAGACAGTAATTTCAAGGAGCTGGGGCTTAAATATCTCTTTTGTTTTTTTTTTCCCAAACACAGTGATTTATGAAATCTTGGGGTGGCTCATTAATTCAAAGCCCAGCCCGGTGACAAAATAAGTTGCAACTTTCCCTCCCTCAGTTCAGACGCCGCTGCGGCTGCAAAATGCTCTCTCATTCTCCAGCTTCCAGAGTTCACAAGATCCTCATTTCACTTCAACCGTAGACCGGAACTGCCGCTAACCGGGAAAACAACATCAAACCAAAACCATAACTCTCCTCCCGCAACCTTCTCACCTCTGCTTCTTAGGCGCAATCATGGCTTCTTCTTCTCTGCTCCCGGTCGTCGGTAATCCTGGAAACTCCTCTTACTACGTCAAATATTAACTTATCGGTTGCTTAAAGAAGTTCACGTATAAGTAATCATAGATTTTTAAATTTCATACAATTTGGATTCGCTTTTTTTTTTTTTTTGGAGTTTTAACGTTAAATGTGTCGCAGAGTTAAGCGAATTGAAATTATCTTTAAGCCGAAGAAAATGTGAGGTTAATTTCTCATTTTCTATTGTTTTCTGTTAATTTTCTTAGCGGCCAAACAGGGGGATAGGGTTTGGCATGTCTGCTATTAAGTCCATGCTTTTACAGTGCTCTTGTTAGGTTTCTAGACTGAATTGGTTTACTTTCTAACTTATTACTTGAAACTTTTTAATACAATATCTTGATAGTTGAATGTGAGACCGTTATTTGACAATGTATTTATAAGTTGGATTCATTTATCTTAATGTAATTTCCATTTTCGATAGTTAGAGTGTTGAAAGTTATATGTACTCAGGATATAATTTTTTTTTACAATTTTTTTAATGTAGAAAGTGTTTCTATGCTGTTTACATTGACATTGTATTTTATGTTATCAGGGGGTTTCTGTGAACTTCATAGTGCAAGAATAAATACCTCATCGGATAATATTCATGTAATGGGCCCTGCTGCTGGAACTTCCTCTAATGTATCTCAATACAACAAAAGGAAGATCTTGCATAACGCTGATCTCTCATCATATGAGATATTGAAAGAGATCAGAGATGTCTTACCTATTTTGCAGTCTTCTGATTATTACATGAAACCTTGCTTGGAGGATTTAATTAGGAGTGAAGTCACAGATCCAGGTTATTCTAGCCGGGTTCCTGATTTCACAGTTGGACGGCATGGTTATGGATATGTAAAGTTTCTTGGGAACACTGATGTTAGATGTCTAGATCTAGATCAAATTGTAAAGTTCCATAGGCATGAGTTAGTTGTGTATGAAGATGAAGATTCAAAGCCTGCAAATGGTCAGGGCCTAAACAAAGCAGCCGAAGTGACTTTGATGCTACAAATAAGAAATTTAAGTTCAAAAGATGGGCATTTAAATGATGTTGTGAAGAAATTGAAGGAGAGTACGCAGAGACAAGGCGCTCAGTTCATTTCGTTTGACTCTATGAATGGTGAATGGAAATTCTTGGTTGACCATTTTAGCAGATTTGGGTTAAGTGAAGATGAGGAAGAAGATATTGCTATGGATGATGCAACCCCTGTTCAAGATTCAGCAGAGATGAATGGTGAGGTATATGATGTCGATGAAGAAACCCAAATGGATTCTATGGGACCTGAGCTTTCTCATTCTCTTCCTGCACATCTTGGGCTTGACCCGATAAAGATGAAAGAAATGAGAATGTTGATGTTTCAAGAAGAGGAGATTGATGATTTCAATGGGATGCCTTTGCGGCAGAAACCATCCCTTGTTAAAGAATGCATAAGATCTCCTCTGCAGTATTCCTCCCAGAAAATGAGCCACAGATCTAGTCCACCTGTTGCACGAAAACCTCCACTAGCTTTGCTGGAGTACCACCCTGGTAGTTTTGATTCTGCTTCTCCTGGAACAATTCTGATGACTCAACAAAATAAGGGCTTGCCTGTAAAGAAAATAAAATCAGATGGGTTTAAGCTGGATCTCAGGCATGAGACACCAGTAACTGGAAGCCACTCTCACAATATTGTTGATGCAGGTTTGTTTATGAGTAGATCATTTCGTGTTGGATGGGGCCCAAATGGCATCCTTGTTCACAGTGGTCCTCCAATTGGTACTAATAACTCACATGGGGTACTATCTTCTGTGATCAATGTGGAGAAGGTTGCAATTGACAAAGTGTTAAGAGATGAGAATAACAAAGTGAGAAAGGAACTTGTTGAATTTTCATTTGATGCTCCATTGAACCTCCACAAGGAGTTGAATCATGAAACAAAAGAAGTAGAGGTTGGTTCCTTCAAGTTGAAGCTTCAAAAGGTTGTGTCAAATCGTTTAGTGCTTTCAGAAATTTGTCGGAGCTATATAGACATTATAGAGGCAGAGCTGGATGTACCTGGGATATCTTCTTCTGCTCGTTTGGTTTTGATGCACCAAGTAATGGTCTGGGAATTGATAAAAGTTTTATTTTCAGAAAGAGAAAATAGTGGGCAATCAAAGCCTGTGGCTGCTGACAATGAGGAAGACATTATGCAGGATATGAAGGAAGGTCCTCCAGATGTAGACACAGAAGCACTCACTCTTATTCGAAGGGCAGAGTTCAGTTATTGGCTGCAAGAGAGTGTTTGCCACCGGGTACAAGAGGAAGTAAGCTCCTTGGATGAATCAAATTATCTAAAGCACATATTTTTACTCCTAACAGGGCGACAGCTAGACTCATCTGTGGAACTGGCTGCTTCCAGAGGAGACGTAAGACTGGCTTGTTTGTTAAGTCAAGCTGGTGGGTCCATGGTGAGCCGTTCTGATATTGCTCGTCAGCTTGATCTTTGGCGACTGAATGGGATGGACTTCAATTTCATTGAGAAAGATAGAATTAGGCTTTATGAGTTGCTTGCTGGCCATATTCATGGCTCATTACAGGATGTTAAAATTGATTGGAAGAGGTTCCTAGGTTTATTGATGTGGTATCAACTACCACCTGACACCTCATTGCCTGTTGTTTTTCAAACTTATCAGCACCTTCTTGAAGATGGAAAGGCTCCACCTCCTGTTCCAATTTATGTTGATGAAGGACCCATAGATGAGCCTATTCACCAGGGTACAAAGGAACACTTTGACCTCTCATATTATCTGATGCTTCTTCATGCCAGTGGTGAGAGTAAATTCGGCTTTTTGAAGAAAATGTTTAGTGCCTTCTCTTCAACACATGATCCACTAGACTACCATATGATCTGGCATCAACGTGCAGTTTTAGAAGCAGTTGGTGCCTTCAATTCTAATGATCTTCAAAGCCTTGACATGGGACTTATTTCTCAGTTGCTGTGTCAGGGGCAGTGTCACTGGGCCATCTATGTGGTCCTTCATATGCCTCATCATGATGATTATCCATATCTGCAGGCTACCCTTATTCGAGAAATCTTGTTCCAATATTGTGAATCCTGGAGCTCACAAGAATCACAACGCCAGTTTATTGAGGATTTGGGTGTTCCAACGGAGTGGCTGCATGAAGCTATGGTATAACACCGATTCCAGCATATGTGCCTTGGGTTTTGTTTTGACTTAATATTTATCAAAGATTTTGATACACTTCTTTGTCTTGGCAAACTTAACTATATTTTGGGTCAATTATATTACAAATTTACAGCAAATAATGTTGCTTGCACCACTCTCAAATTTTCTGCATGAGAAACTCTTGGAATCTTAAATGAAGTTCTTATTCCCTTATTGAGTTCCTTTTCAACTCATTCAAATGTTTCTTTTTTCTGAATGCAGGCAGTTTATTTTAGTTACTACGGTGATCTCTCAAAGGCCTTAGAACACTATCTTGAATGTGCAAATTGGCAAAAAGCTCACTCTATATATGTTACTTCAGTCGCCCATAAATTATTTTTGTCAGGTAATTTGTGATTATCCTCTGCCTAACCAATGAATTGTGCAGTTTTTTTTTTTTATATGTTTTCATAAATTTTGGCACAAGCTTTTTTTTTTTTTTCAAATAGTAAACTTTGCTTCTTACATGTACATGAAACAGGCTATAATGATGTTACTTCTTTCTAGAGTGATATTTAAATGGCAAGCTCTAAGTTATAATTAATAAGTTTATGCTAATGGATTTTTGAGTGTTCTTAGGGGTCATACATGCATGGAGTTCTTGGTACTAAGCACCTCCAATATGCATTGCTGTCAGGTTCTGACAAATTTGAATTTGAGATCACTTCTGACAGACTATATTCACACTTTTGGGGAGTCTTCTGTTAAGTTTTTCTTTTTTTCTTTGGTCCCTACATTGGGAGATAGAATCTTTACTGTGGACAGCTTGGCCATCTTTGTGCTCCTTTATTTCTTTCTTTCATATAATAAATCTATTATGAACCTCCTTCTCCTTTGGTATTTTATCTGATTTTGAAGACTGTAGTTCTTAAATTTGTTTAATCTTAGCACTTCTATGGTCTTGAAATATTTCATTGTTTTGTTTTTATGAGTGTCTAGTCACAACATATCAATGTTAAACTGTATAATTGGTTGCATAACTCAAACGCTTGATACTTTTTTAAACTGTCGTAAATTTTTTACATGTTCTGTAGCAGTGCTTAAATTGTTTGTAATTGGCATCATATTTTTATTTATGAAGGCAACCACTCAGAAGTGTGGAGGCTTGTGACATCCATGGAGAACCACAAGTCAGAGATTGAGAATTGGGACTTGGGAGCTGGAATTTACATTTCTTTCTATTTAATAAGAAGTTCATTGCAGGAAAATGACAATCCTATGAGTGAAATGGTAAGGGAACTTGCCATAAATGTAGGTGTATGTTTGAATCTTGTTATCTTATGTTCTAAATCATTACATATACTAGTCCTTCAGCTCAAGGCTTTTCTGTTTTGTGGTTTCTGTCAGTTTTTAAATTTGAGCTGCCATATAATTTGGTTGTGTTGAATTTGATTTGATCCCAGCCTGAACGGTTTGCAGTGCTTTGCTTAAGTTTCTGAAATTGGAGTGGAAGTCTATATTAGGATATGAATGGATAATGATTTCTGAACTATTGGTGATTCACAAGAACTTTATATCTCTTTCCGCTTGTGGACTACTGTTTCATATTTCTCATACAAAGGAGTAAAGCAGCCACTACACTATTTTTGGTGCTGGGATGTAACTGGATGAATACACGTCAGTAACATATTGATTAAAGCTTATTTAGTACTAAAAAAGCTATGACTTGATGCTGGTGTAATAGAAATTTCTGCTAATAGTAAACCTATAAGATAGGCTTAGTTAACAATGATGCCAATTTTTTTGTATAGAGTGGCCTCAGATGATTTCAAAATATGAGAGTAGAAATCTCAGGCAATGGATCTGTAATTGTGGAATATGGTCCATGCTAATTGTAGTTATTACTTATCCTTTTATGTTACTGCTGATCGCAGAAGAAAGTATTTCCTTTTGTAGGAATCCCTTGAGGGCAAAAATGCTGCTTGCAAGGACTTCCTTGATCGTTTGAATGAGTCTTTGGCAGTTTGGGATGGTAGATTACCCATAGAGGCAAGGTAATTTAGCCAATTTCAACTTTAGTTTCTGCAAGTACAAAATGTTAATAATGCTTACACCTTGTATGCCCAACAACATTTTTTTGCCTTCCACTAAATCCTGTTAATTATCTTGTGGATTGGGCCATACCTGATGGACTTATTTTTTATGAGACACCTCCCAGATATGTTCATATGAAACAGAAATATTACCCCGCTTCTGTGTCTACTCTTCTTTCTAGTAAAGTAACAGATGGGTTTGCAGCATTGCATGATCTTATGCATGAATCTTTGTATGTTTTATTTGCACTATCTCATTCATGAATCTTTAGATGTTTTATCCAAGTGTTGGGGATACCACTAATCCAAAAAGTTTTTGTCTTCCATCTTTTCTGAACAGTAAAACTGTTGTTACTTTTGCCCCTGCTCTTTTTCTGGTTTGTCGAAAATAAATATTCTTTGTGTGCATCATTTGCTTATAAAGTATCTGACTAGCTGACAGAAAACCTTTTTACCGTGCCCTCAAGCGACTTTCATGTATTGTCAATCTATGGTGGATCCTAGATTCCAAGTAACTCATTCCTTCTTGTTATAAATGCCTTTGACAAAGGTTATCTTTCGGTAAAAAAAAAAAATCACAAACACGTTCTTATTGGCATGTCAATGGTTTTAATACTCAGTATGGTAGGTCTTTTGTCGATAATTTTTCCGCAATTCATTTGTAACCGTTGACCCTTCTAACGGCGTGCTGTTGGATTACATCCTTGTGCTTTACAGTTCTTATTGGTAGCTTCATAGTGTTCTGCACTATAAAAAGAGTTACTATAGAGACCCCTGGTGAAAAGAGCAAAAGATGTCTATGTGCATACGTGAATACAATGTTTGCTTTTGTAAGAGAAACATGCTTCTCTTAAAGCCGAAATGTGTGTGCTTGAATATAGGAACTGTTGTTGAACTAGTCTCGCCATGTATAAATTGAGTAGATGCTTTTGTGTTAGATAAATTCAACAATAATGAAAATAAAATTTGTGTTATTGGATTGTTAAAAAGGCAATAGCCAAGAAGTTAACCATGAACAAATCTTTATTGCAGAGTTGCATATTCGAAGATGGCAGAGGAGATATCCAATTTGCTGCTATCAGATATCAGCGAGGGTCCAACTCGAGATGCTCAGCTATCTTGCTTTGAAACCGTCTTGAGTGCTCCCATTCCAGAAGACTTCCGCTCTAATCATCTGCAGGATGCGGTATCACTTTTTTCATGTTATCTTTCAGAGATCGCCTCTTAGATTGTTCGCATTAACTTCAAGTTATGACTTGAGCACTGATTTGTGATTAAACAATTTTCAGCTTCTTGTTGTATAGTTTGTTACTGTAATCACGAATTTAAGTTGCATACTTGGCTTCCATTATCAATATAATTGAACTAGATGTCTTCGAATTGAATCTAATATTTGATGGGACTAAAAGGGAGGCTTTAGTCTATATATTTAGTCCCAGGAAAAAAAAAAAAATTAAACGACAAAACACATCTTGTGATTGCATTATCATTTTCTTTAATATTTCTAGATTTGGTTTCAATTTTCACTCCTTTACTATCTTTATAATTTTACAGATTCATGCCGGTTAAAAGATTATGATTTAATGCCGAATGTTGACTGAATTTATATTAAACTTTACCGAATAAAAAATGTATCAAAATGATATAATAAACGAAATTTACGTGTCTAAATTACCGGCATTGATGCACTTGCGCGTGAAAAACCATTTCATAGCAACGCCACTAATCCCAACCAAATAGAGGTATGGATAATTTGATTTAAATTATAAAATTAAATAAATTATTTAAAAACTATAGTTTAATTTGTTTTAGTATATAAAATAGTTTATTTTAGATTAATAAATGATTAAAAAATAATTTTTAATTTGAGTTATAGGTTCGATGATTTTTAAACTGAATTAAACCATAAACTATATTTTCTTAAATATTATATTTACGGAGAATTTTAATAAATTCAAATCATAATCTAAATCTGGCCAATTATATTTTTTTAATTTAGTTTAATTTAATTTGAAGTCTAAAATAATTTGATTTAGTTTAAAAAAATTTTAAACAATTTTTTCAATTTAATTTAAAAAAACTCTCAAATTGAATAAAATTGGATTGTGCAAGCCTCTTAGACCAAACAACTAACCAGTCCTCTCAAATATTAATTAAATAATAAAATTACTTATAGATAATTTGAGTTTACAAAATAAATATATAAATAATATGTTATCATGTTATTAAATATATTATTCATATAATGATATATAATTTATGATATATTTATATATACATTTTCTATACTTAAAGTATATTCACACTATGACAACGAATGATATTATATATATAAATAAATTATACAATATTTTATATATAATTTGATATAATAATTTATAATAAATTGATTTTAAAATAAAAAAAAATCATACCACATAGCTGTGAACTGTTATCTTATTTTATAAAAAAAATAAAAATTGTATAATTTGTTTGTTGACCTAATTTTATTACTACATCGAATTCAAAAGCAAACTTAACTAATAAATTAAATAAAATAATAATAAAAAGGATTTCCATACAGAAATTGGCGCTCCAGCAGCATCATCATACTTTTACCGTGCGACGAAGCTTCTTCTTCGTTCGCTCACTTCCGAGGTTTTCTTTTTCCTTCTTTATAATATATTTATTTTTCTTTTATATATATATAATTGTTTGATTCTCAAAATTGAAATTAAAAAGTAAAATTCTCTCATGTTTTTGGTGAAGATGCGTCGTTCTGCATCGAGGAAAACGGGTCAAAGTAATTCTACGGACTCCGCTGATCCCTTTCTCTCTGGTATCCTTTCTTTTTACTTTCTCGATCTTCATTTTTTATCTCTTGATTTCATTCTATTTTTCTTTATCTTGATTGTGATATGATGATCTTTAAACTATCAGCTCTTTTGAAATTCTCATTGTTTTAAGCAAAATTCTGTTGTTAAAAGATTGCTCGATCAGATTTCTTGGCTCTGTTTAAGTTTCCATCTGTTCATTTCTAGAGGTACAATTGTTTTTGGAAGTCTGGTCATTCTTTTTCACTTGGTATGATCTTTTTGCTTTTGAAATGCTCAATGAATTTATGTCTATAACCGCCATTTATTTTTGAATTTTTACCTTTCTTGAAGTGGAAGAAGAAGCTCCAGCTTTCAATTACAATTAAGTGAATACAGCATGTATTGGATAGAATTTAGAGGTGTATTGGATTTGTTTCCAGAACTTAAAGGTGCATATGATGGAATTTTTATAACTAATTGTGTTCAGTATGGATATGAAAAAATGTGGCACACGCAAAGATAATTATTGGACCAGCTATAAATTGAAAACTTTTCTGTGTCCAGTGTTCTGCCCTTATATTGGAAGAGAGTGATTATTTAGTTCTCCTACATGCTGTGATGATCCTTACTAAATGTTCATTTTTCCAACAAATGTAGCCAATAGCAATTAAAATGCAATAAACATGTCACAAATTGGTCAAAATTGTTTGAAGTACATTACATATATGTTTGTACTGTGCTAATTAAGTTTTATGTTTCAGTGATTGTAGGTTTTATCATATTATTCATGGTAGGTTGGTATGTTGTCAATCATGTTTATGGATGTAAAAGATTTAAGAGAAAAAAAAAATTAAAGGGAATCAATGGGGATAAACAGAAGTGAACCTATTAACATATTATGGCTGAAAAATAGTGAGCTAAGGAGGAGCTAAAACTTGTAACTGGTCTCTGTTTATGTCCGTTTTGTGAAAATTTATGTATTCTTCTCTTATTAGAGAGTCATAATCATCTTGTATCTTGTTTTTCAGCTTCTGGTAAAGCATCTTCCAAAGAGATGGAACGAATTGACAACCTGTTTTACACATATGCAAATAGATCTTCTGGTGTGATTGAGTAAGGACACTTTTACATGTGTGATTTGATTGATGGAATTGATATTATAATTTTTCACAATTTTTAATATAAATGTCATTATCGAGTTTTCATAAAACATAGTGATGTTTGATTAAAATTTGTGTAATTAATGGTTACAAATACAATTTCCAATGCAATTGCATAAGTGAGACTGTTGGTGTTGGGTAATGCTGCAAACTTACTGTTAACCTGATTGTAGAGATTGGAGTATACTTTATTTGGTTCATGAAATTTTGGATGATTTAGAGAAAAAGGAAATATTTGTCAACACCATATTAGATATGATATAACTTTATAATGGCTGTACAGCAGACCTGTTACCCGGTTAACATGCACAAAATTTGGTTGACTCAATTCAATAAAGTCCTACCTGTCTTTGTAGCTACAGAAATCCATGTTTGCCATTTTGTTTTGCCAGAATGTCATTGTTACAATGAGAGTGAGATGCTAAAATTGGAGATTTTGAAGTGGCATGTAAATTGCATGAAACTAAATGGTGGTTTAGTTCAGAGCTTAAATACAGTTCCTCTTTTTTTGAGAAAGGGAATACAAGAAACTTCAAGAAAATACATCTGATTGAAAATTTTTAAGATGCCTGAAAAAAAGGAGCCATTTTCTCTGTTTTATATAATATTCCAACTTTGAGAATTGTTTTTGAATATCTATCAAACATGTTTTCAGATACTGAATGTCAAAAGAGGTTAACGGATACCTTGATTAGTCCTGCCAAACAGTGCACATCAACACCATCTGGTATCACTCCACTGTTTAATTGGTTTCTCACATACTCCTCCTGACTATTTTCTGCATTTATTCTGAAAATCCCTTCTGACTGCATTCACGAATTCAGAGGTTTAAAACAAAAGAAAGGCAAAACAAAAATAATAACAACAAGAAGAAGATAAAATAAAAAATTTAACTGATAGCAATTTAAACAAGCCCCCATCACAATGGTAAGATGGTGTACATTAAACGCTTTAATGAACAGAATCTGTCCAATTACCATAATATATGTGAGAACTAATGAAAAGAAAAGAAAACAATGTGAGGTACCTGCAAGCCTCCTCGACCATACAGGTGTCTTTGCATTAGCAGCAATATTGTCGGCACACTGTTCCCCCTGGAATCGTATGACAACTGCATAGATTCAGTGGAAACTCCAAAAACAGTTGCACTGCATATTTATAACAAGGGTTCTTCAAAATCACAGTCACACATTGTATATTTGATGCTAATTTTAGTATTAACTAAAAATTTGTCTTATCAGAAGATTTTAAATAAACTTTTGACCTGTATGGTTGAGGATAATTTAAGGTAGCCAAGGGCCCACATAAATACTTGGCTAATACTGATTTTTGAAGTCTGATAGTTACTGGCAATAAATTCATGGCTTTTTGATAAAGTATGACCTAAAATACTCAATATCCAGGTTACTTAAGCCAAGGAGAATTGCTAATGAACTATTATGGATTATGATTTTTGGATGTACAACTTAATTTGTGCAGTTTATCTTCTTTTTCACTCTTCTTTCTGCATTTAGGTTGTTTGTTTAATTTTATTTATTTACTCCTTATCACTTTACATGCATTGACCTAGAGCTGAAGGTCTAACCTTATCTTCAAGGTCTTTGACATGATGGTTTGTTGACCATTTAATTGTCTGAGAGCTGACAAACTCTGATAATTAAAATGGTGCATGATCTTTCTGCAATTGTTTCTGTGAAAAAGATTTTGGAACTGTTATGTTGCTATCCTCCAGTGGAACTCAAATGTTTGTAGTGGCAACTATAATTATCTTGGTATGTATATTAGTTTCAAAAAAAAATTTGTGCTGCAAACTTAAGTGGTAAATGATGCTAAATTGAACTGCCATAATTGCAAGGTGAGTAAAATTACTCCTGTTGAGGAACATGGAGGATTCTCAAAAGAATGAGGAATATTTACGATGATCTTAGAAAAGTGAAAAAGCAGAAAGAACAGATACTTTATAATAGCCACAATAGATTGTGTTAACCTACTAATGGAAATATTTGTTATATTATCTTTCAGTCTTTAAGATATCCCTGTATCAAACAGCATTATACTGTTGTAATTCAAGATGTGATTTGTGTCTGTGTGTGTGTGTGGAGTTAGCATCTTAAGATGTGAATACTTTCTGATGTTATATATACTATTTGAACAGCCCAGAAGGAATTGAAGCTCTTTGTTCAGATTTGGAAGTCAATCATACTGATGTTAGGGTCTTGATGCTGGCTTGGTAAGTTGCATACATATGCATTTGATACCTCCTTTCTTAACTCTAAGCATCAAGATAATATAGTAGAACTGATGGACTACACATATCAGGAAAATGAAAGCTGAAAAGCAAGGGTACTTTACTCTGGTAAGGATCATTGGTCTCATATGCACTTTTACTTTTATAAACTTATTTGTAAATTTTTCTTTCTATTTTATCTGAACTAGACAGAATTGTTGTTTGGTTTTGCATCCTTCAGTTATATGTTTATTGGCATATCATTTTATTTGACAATCCAGCTGTTGAGTACCAATTTTATTATCAACTTTTAGGTGGGGAAGTTAGACATTCGAAGAAGTTTGGAAATCTGTTTAAATTCTTTGTTCTAGAATTTTAACTGGCATAGGTTTGAGCTGGATAGAAACATGTGTTTTCACTGTTTATTAACTGAAAAAGAAAGGGAGAATATGTGTGTTTGGGTGGGTAAGGATTTGAATAAAATGCAACATTGGAAAATTTTTCCCTTATATGTTATTTGTGTTGGATGAGCCTTTTAGAAACATATAATTGCTTTTAAGTTCTTAAAGTGAACCATTGGATAGTTACAGATTTACTTAATGCCTAGGAATTATATGTTAGGTGTTTCTTAGCAACAAGTTTTCAGTTGTTTTGCCCATCTTTTTGCAAACATGGTTGGCAAGCTTTTTTTTTTTTTTTTTTTTTTTAATTGTGGATCATACATGATATGGGATTGAGAATTCTTACAACTCAATTCACTGATTAAGAATAGACTGATTGAAAATAACTTTTACATGGGTCAATAGGTCAATGATGATCAATTCTGGGTTGGACAGTTGAATCTGAACACTACCTAATTAATTATCATATTAAATGGTCAACCATTTTTACCCATAACCAGTTTAGGTAAATCCTATACCATTGACTTTGCATTGGATTGAATTGAAATGTGTTTATGGGTCTTGTATAAATTGTCACACCTAGGTTGACATCCCATTTGAAGTGTGCTAATACCTCTGTGAAAGAAAAGTGATGGCCCAGAAGTGTTTCTCTGTGGTCTTTGTTTGATGTGCCAACTGTTTGGAAGCAGCTCAAACATGTATACTAAATGAAGAAGAATTTTTATAATCAGTTTGACGCATTGCTTCAGTCGAACATTTGTGTTTGAGGATCATCAGTAGTACGTTATTAATTCATGCGTTTGTAGGGTTTATTTGGTATTGCCTTATAACTTGCCTTCACAATCCTTTTTTGATAGGAGGAGTGGCGAAGGGGACTCAAATCACTGAGGGCTGACAATGTAAATAAATTAAAGAAGTCCCTCCCAGAGCTGGAGAAAGAGGTAGAATTTCTTACAGTCTTCCTTTTTGAACATCTGCGTATTTAAAAGCTTGATATATTAAATGATTCTTGGATTTTTATATTAAATGGTATAGAAATGATGACATTTTCTTTTCATCTTATAAAGGTTAAAAGGCCATCAAACTTTATGGATTTCTATGCCTATTCATTCCGATATTGTTTGACAGGTATTATGAGTTTATGACACATGAAGTTGGATGTTGAGACATCCAAGATTTTTCTTCCTTTTTTGTGCTTCTTTTTAATATATATGGTTTTTTCTACCAGAAGAGAAACAGAAGAGTGTGGACATAGAGAGTGTCTGTGAACTGCTAGATCTTGTTTTAGGATCCCAATGTCGTGCCCAGGTTGACTATTTCATTGAGTATCTAAAGGTGAGTGGCCATTTGATTACATGTCTTCAGAGATTTCATTTTATACGTTGTTGGATATATTTAATATAATATGGTTAATACACTAGCAACTCATCATGCTTTTGTTAATTGAAGATCTCATTTTAATTTTAGATACTAGGATATATCATCTTTTATGGGTTCAACATCGGTAGAATAAAAAGATATTTAGGAAATTTGAATAATTAATTATCTTCCAATTAGGAGAGAGATTATTTCATAATATTTTTTGTGCTTTGTTTACTTATAGGAAGAATAGTTATATCTTTAAGTTAAAGAGAAAAACCATTTCCCTATCACCCTTACCTTTTCCCAAATACATAAACCATCACTGTGGGCAGAAAGCTCAAAAGAAAACTTATTCTTGAGTGGCACCAAATTGAGCAAACCATCCTTAAACACCAACCCATGTATGCCCTATTATTAACCGAGAGGAAAAATGTTGAACAAATGAGTGTACCTCATATTTCTTAATACTTGAGTGAAAAAACAGTGATGCTAATATAAATATTTCTTATACATGTCTTCTGGATGCAGGTTCAAACTGATTACAAGGTCATAAACATGGATCAGTGGATGGGCTTCTTCAGGTTCTGCAATGAGGTAGTTATATTTTTCCACTCTTGGTTTGGAACTTCTTCGTCCTTTTTATTATGTCCTTATAAAATGAAAGTTTGACAAGTTGGTACGCTTCTAATTGCACCTATAATTGAGAAAAGATCTTTGCTTTACTAGGCATACATGCACCAATCAGCAGAGACTTGCCCTTGTAAAAAGAATATTTGTTGCTTGTATTCTGATTTGGAATTTAGCTTTGCAAGAACATTCCTTGGAACAGATTTTTTTGTCAAGGTGGAAGTGTATATATGATGTGTGGCAATGTGTCAGATTTTCTGTTGGAGTAAATATTATAAGCATTGGGACCCCACCTTCTGGAGGGATCTTTACAAGGATATGGAGTTGGTTGGAATTGTAAGTCCACATGATTTTCTCTCTTACAGTGTGGAAGTGTGGATCAGGGTCGCGTTAAAACCATTGCTACTTTCTCTGTTATTAGTTCTGAAAAATATCTTATAGTTTATGCTACAAGAAAGTGATCAAACTATCATTCAAATAATCGTAGAAATTAAAAAGGGGAGAGGATATGGGGTTTTATCTTATCTTGTATAGTATGTTTGCTCCTTTGCATCTGGTTTTGCATAATAACCAGGTGACATTCTTAGTGGCTTTTTCCCCATAAATAATGAGGTTTTTTTTAAACATCGTTTTTATGGGTGTTTAAGCCTTTGATGACCTTTTAATCATTTGACAGATAAGCTTCCCAGACTTCGATAACTATGATCCGAATCTGGCTTGGCCGTTGATCCTAGACAATTTTGTAGAGTGGATGAAAGAAAAGCAAGCGTAAACTGGGCTTCTTTTAGCCGACTTGATTCTCAGCTGTATACTGTAATTTTTACTTGAGTAGGTAGTGTTGAAATCTTCGTTATACACTTACAGAAAAAGTGCCTAGAAATTGTATTAAGCTTTGCAGAAGCATAAGTACTGCGTTCTTTTGTCACTTCTAGTTCATCAATCTGTTTGCAGGACTGTTGAAAGTACACAAACTAAAGTGGCACTTGAATTTTTTCCTATTTGCAATCTAGACTTTTATATTGTACATTTCAGGACATGAGCGTTATCCTCAAACTCATCAGCCTTGTCAATATGACAACTGCCAAATAGTTCTTAACTAGAGTTTATCGCAAAGAACTGTAGTGTGAAGTTGGCTATGTTGTTGAATAAACTGTAGATCAGTTGCATAGATGGTAGATGTATGATGAAATTAGTACAGCATTATTTGTTTTTTTTAGTTGTTGTTTATATTGGCTTGGAAATTTCTGCCAATTTGGCAGGAATCTGTCCATGTCTGCCTTTACCATATCCATATGCAGGAATTATTCTCTGACAAATCATGTCCCCAAGCCCCAATGTTTTATGATAGGTGCTTTTCATTTGGCTGTTTTGAGGCAACATTGTTTTGTAGTTTTCAGTCTCACATTACATCCCTTCACTGTTGGATGTTTTAGTAACACAGATGATTATCGAACTTGGGCTGATCTTCCTGTAAGTTGGCTATGCAATTGCTCAGTCGCATTCTTATTGTCAATGCATATATATTTCCAAGTGATTTGAACCATAAATCAGGTATCTTCTGGCACATTTGATTAAACATCTGATTTGGAATGATATATGTAATGTATGCATATGATTTTTAGTCATAAGAATGTAACCCAACACCAAATTTTGGGTGCAGTGGGTCGCATTGATTTGTTTTCTTCCTTGCTGTCGTGTCTTGATGTTGCAGGCAAGGTAAAAGAATATACTCTGTCCTGACACTATAACTTGGTCTATACTATACTGTATTTTATTTTGTATTGTACTTGCTGCTGTATGGTCATATTTTAATTTTAAAATTCAAATATTGTGTTGTGTTGCTTTCAGTCAAAGCTTTTGATGTTAAACATTTGTATTTTATGGTATGTTTTTTTATAGATGCCTTGTCATGTATGATTGTGTTTAGATGGATTATTCAACGGTTCACTAGATGATGATTTGATGAAAATTCAAAGGTAGAAATTGATTGGATGTGTAGTGATTTAGAGATGGTAATGTGATTGAGATGGAAGGTGAATTCAGGAGCAACAATTGGTAGCTTCTTGGTGGTGTTTGTTTGGCTTTTAGTCTTTGGGCATACCACATTTGAGTATACATGATGCTTTTTATGTAATTGGATATTGCATTACTCTTAATTGGCCAAAAGACTTGATCCTACCCAATGTTTAATCCATTCTCAAATTCATATTGTGGAGTTTCTAAAAACTCAAATATCCATCTATTATCATACATCTGTTAAAAATTTTTATTATATATAAGAGTAAAACTGTTATTTTAACATTAATATTAAAATATATATAATTTTATCTTCTTCTTTTTTTGCATATTTTGAAAATTAATAATTTTACTTTTGTCTAAATTTTTTTAATTTTGAAATGTGATTATTTTTTCTCTACGCCTAGGTTTTTTTCTCCTCTCTTTAACCATCACTCTTGTCTCTGGTGATCTTCTCTTTCTTTCTTGACTGTTAGTCAACTCTGTCTTAATGTCAATAGATGAAGAAACGTTGACGAGTGTCTTTTGATCTGTTGATAGAGAGAGATGTATTGTCTTGTTCAAACTTTTTATTTTAAATTTATTCAATAATTTAATAATAGATATTCAAAATGTTCGTGTAATTTTATTGGTATATTGTTTTGCTGATTTGGGGTGTGGACAACACATTCTTCTTGAGACGGCAGACAAAAATTTTATTTGGGACAAGCTTTCCATTAATGCTTCTCAAATTAATTTTATTTATGTTTATCGAAAATTAAAGAAGAAAAATTATTTCCAAAATAACAGATTAAGAAAATTTAGACACTGCAAATTTCATGCTCAACGCTAAACGAGTTAATAAAATTAATTTACAATCTACTTCAATCTTTTCACCGAAATTAATTATAATTATGCTTTTTAAATTTGAATTACTTCGGTAAAATGCAAGCTTCAAAAGGAAACACCACAAAATTTGGCAACCCATCTGTTTGGTAACAAAAATGGAGGTCAAATTTCTTTTAAAATTGCGCCGACACAACAAAAAAAATGAAGTGAAGCACTCAATCGTACAACTATGTGTAACATTCCTGCCACTGCCGAAGTTTCTCAGCGAATGTTAGCCTCGTCCAATCACAAGAAAGAATTACAGAAATAATTAAAATTATGCTTTCATTGAGGGAAAAAAATTTAACATTTTCAACATGAAGAAGATGAAGAACCAAAAATCAAAGGGGAAGATGGAGGAAGAGCTCGCCTGGTTCTACTTCTACCGCGAACTTGAGTCCCGGAAGGAGACGACGAAGATGATGAAGACGAATTCGAAGATGCTAATCTGTTTGATTCGCTTGTCAATTTCTTCTTCTCCCCTTCAAATGCTTTATCTTCTATTCTATGATGCCGGAATTTAGTCGAATTTAGAGTCGCTGGAAGAACACAACTACAGAAAAACCCTGGACAACAACAGTTATTAGACTCTCAGTCCAGAATTAAATCAAACCCAGAACTGGAAAAAAATGAGAACCACGCAAACATCAAAAGCCATAAATTTCAAAGAATTAAAGCTCCACATTGCACTTTTATCCTAACAATTCTCACCTTTTTTCTCCATTTCACCAACAAAATAACATGTTTGCAGAAGCAACATCAAATTGCAATGAAATAGGCCTTACCGATTCGGGCGAGGCGATTGACCCAGCTGGGGATTGGATTTCCGGTGAGTCGAATACAAGCATCATTGCAGAAATGGTTACAGTTCTTTGTGATTAAATTATATGCATTTCCCTTATAATCATCTGCCAAATCCTCCATTACAGCACTCACTTCTGAAGGGCTCATATCAGTTTTCCCAATCAAAATTGTCTTCCTATATGTAAATCCTTCAGAGTGTTTCGGCTCTCCCTCAAAAATCCCAGTCGTCGGATACTCATGAGCTCCAAATGCATACTCAACACCATGAACTGCATTCCAAGTTTCAAACTTCATCAAATTAAGTTCAGTAAAACAGAAACCCACATCACAGAAAGTATCCGAAATTCTAAACTTGAACTACATTTCCCTTTTCCTGCACTTTCCCATTAACCAAACACAATGCACTACTCAGAAGTTTACTCAGTCAAGCACCACCAGATCCACCGCAAGCAATAGGAAAAAAAAAAAAAAAAACAGAAACGCTAACAACACTGAAAACATTGACCAAAAACAAAAAGCAAGCGATCTAGCAAGTTCAGAATCAGATCCTTAAAAAACCCAGAAAAAATATTAAGCAAATTCTTCACATAACAGAGCTTAAAATACAAACCTTGAACTCCAGAATGATATACTCCAAGGCCAAGCCAATATGCATAGACATTAAATGGTGTTAAATCATACACGTTTAAGTGCACTGGCACAGATCCTCTATCATCAAAACCTGAGTTTTTTCTACACAACATTATGTTCTTTAAAAGTTTTCTTTCTTGTTTGTTAAATTATATCACCAAACTGAAGACTTTGTGCCAAGAGAAAAAATGAGACTAGGGGTCCTTTTCAACATACGTCAAATCAAGCAAATCATGTTAAACCCAGAGAAGAGATTAAGAAAGCTGAAAATATAATAGTGGGAAATTATAGCGTGATTAAATAAAAACAAATAAAAATGAAGGAAAATCTGATAAAGAGAATGAGAATCTTCTGATAATGGTTACAACCGGCGGCAGGTTGTGCCACACCAATATTTTTAATTCAGACTAAGATAGTTATACAAGTATAGAGTTGTTGAAATGAAGACCTGAAGTTGAAGAAAACAACAGAAATGGGATTTTTAGAATTTTGAAAAGGGTAATACTAGTTGTACACACTTTAAGTGCATCAATAAATATTTATATTTATATATATTATTACATAATTAAATATTATTTTAATTATTTATATAATGATAAATATAAATATATATTTATTTGTATACTTAAAATAAATATATACAATTTTATTGTATTGAAAAATAACGTTTGGAGGAAAGTAACGGTTTGAGTCATAATGTTATGTAGTGGATGTGTGACTGAAAATGATATTAAATTAAAATTAGTGTGATTAGTGTTGGATTTTTCTTTTTATAAGGAGAGGAATATTATCATCATCATTTGGGATTTCCAATTAACAGTGTATTATTTTGGATTTTTCTTTTTATAAGAAAATAAATATTATCATCATCATTTAGGATTTCCAATTAATAATGTATTATTACAGAGTAATATTATGTGTACATATTTTTTAAATATATAATTATGTGGATAGATTATTTATCATCATATAATTGAATATTAATTTATTTTTAATTCAAAATTAACTAATAATATAATGATAAATTATCTATATACTTAATTGTATATTCAAAAATTAGTATATACAGTTTTATTGATTATTATATGTTAACAACAACTCATACCTTCCCAACAAAAACTATAATCTATCACTAAATTATGATTTATTTTTTAATCATCATTATTTTCATGTGTTATTAACATATTATAAGCTCAAACATTCCAGTGATTTTTGAAAATGGTGGGTTAAATTGAAATTTATAATGTGAAATTTTTTCATATGTTATTAATATACTATAACATATTATAGGTTAAGACAACCCATTTAATGGAAAATCAATTATCACAACAATGGAATGCAATTTATATAATGTTTATAAAAAAAAAAAAAAATCTATCAATGGAGAGGAACCCATGTCCAAAAATTAAAAAAAAAAGTTTGATTATAAGACAAAATTTTAAGCAATTTTGATTAATTAGTATTTAATGTAAAAAGGTAATATTATTTTTAAGTAGAGTTATTGGAAGCATAAACTTTGATTATGATTTAAATTTGGATGGTCTGGGGTTTGAAGGGCAGGTTTCCATGTTTGTAGGTGAAGATTAACTTGACCCTGTCTCCCTCTACCCACTTTAAATATTTCAATTTTACTTGTCCCTGTGTTTATATATAAATTTAATTTGCCTATTATAAATATTTTTTTTTTCATTTCACATCATACTACAATCTATTTTTATGTTTTATTTTATTAAAAAACTTATTTTTTCTTGGTATGTATACGATGATACAACTATATAAAGTCTTTTTGGATATCTTTTCATGAACAACTCTAGAAAGAATCTCTGTTTAAGATTTGAATGTTAAAGAATTTGATCTCCTTTTGAGAAACGTTGAAGATGTGTGTCAAAAACTGACAATACACTGAGATATTCAATAAAAGTCCTCTTTTTAGCTTCAAATCATTAATGAAATTTTTCATCACCAACTAATATAGGCAATTTAAAACCTTGCAAATAATAAATTATAGTAACACGATAAAGATAATTAATTAATCATGATACCTATTATAGTGAGAGATAAAATAAATGTAGTGAAAACTAGATACACGAGATTTTTTAATGTGGTTCAACTCGTTAATGGTTACGTATTGGTAAGCTTATTTTTTTAAAGCAAATACTAATAAAAGAGAGTCAAGAATTTCTTAAAGTGTAATTAATAGAATTGTTGAATCTTAAATTTATTAAATTTGTAAAATAATTATATAGTTGGGAAATATGGGTAGGAGTTGTTGATGAATTAATTACATAATCTTATTTATTTTCACATTTAAAATGCAATTCATTTTAGTGTACAACTTACTCTTATATCAATATAAATTTTGTAATTAAATTAAATCTAGAATAATAAATAAATAAATATGAATGGTGTTACTTTTATTAATTATAATGTTATCTTTCATTTAGAAAAAGAAAAATATTGAATTTTAATACATAAATCAAATTTGTCAATTAGCTTGAGCAATTAAAAAATAATATGAGAGATTTCTAAATATATTGTTTAATATTTTTTTTCAAGTCTTTTTCCCATAATTATGTAGGATTTTTTAAAAAATATTTATTAGAATCCAAAAATAATCAAGCTCTGAGACTTTTAACTATGGTTAATTGTGAGTGTACATATATAAATTTGTTTTGGAAAATACTGACCAAATTTTTTGAATTTTAATTTTGAAAAAAACTATTAACATTGAAGTTTAAAATTTTGGTGGTGGTGTTTGGTAAGCTAACTTGGGCCCAACAAGAGAAAAAGGGAGGAGTCAACCTATATGATACATGGAGGCCCACAAATTTTCAAGCTATTTCTTTTTGGTTGGGTTGGTGGACCCATTTCAATGCCCAAAATACATGTCACTTCAAATTATGTCAAAAGAATAGTTTATGGGGAAAAAAACTATTTCCCACATAAATTTTAGGTTATTCTTAAATATATATTCATAAGAGATAAAAAAACCCTAATTTTCACCCATAACTAAATTTTCATTAATTTTTTCTGTTAAAAAGAGGGGTAAAATAATTATTTTACTATTTATATTAAAAAATTGTAAAGTTTATTACTCTTCGCCCCCCTCCCCCCTCTCCCTCAGGTTTTAAAAACTAACATTTCACTTTTACCTAAATTTTTTAAACTTTAAAAAGTAATATTTTCACCCCCAAACCTAGAGTTTTCATATTTTTTAAAACTCAACTACCCCCTATAACTTTCAAAAATAATAGTTTCACCTCTATTCTTTAACTTCATTTTCAGACATTGTTTCTAGCCTCCTCCTTCTCTTGGTGTGACGATAGTGGTGCAATGAAGAGATCTTCATCTCCTAGTCGCATGATACAACGAAGAGACGGAGATTTCTTTGTCGCATAATGAGACGAAGAGACAGAGATCTTGCGACGAAGAGATCTCTCTTCATTGCACTACCCAGATGACGAAGGACGACGTTTCGTCATCCTTTATAGCTTGTCTCGTCTAAACGATGCGACGACAAAAATCGCCCTTCGTCTGTTCTTTCAGATTTAGATGATGCTTCGTCGTCTAGATCTAGGCAACGAAGGGTCGTCCTTTGTAGTCGGAGATAGAAAATTGGTGGAATGCGTTGGTCGCAGTGGTGGCCGGAGAAGGAAGCAAACCCTAGGGGTAAAATCTAAACTTTTTAAACTTTAAGGATGGGTTGAGGTGTTAGTTTTTAAAACCTAGAGGGGGAAATGATAAAATTTTAAAGTTTATAAATAAAATAACTATTTCACCCCTATCTCTAACTGAAATTTTAGATGACAGTTTGGCTATGGGTGGGAATTAAAGTTTTTCATCTCCCATAAGTCTATGTTTGAGAATGCCCTCAAATTTGGGTGGAAAATAGTCTTTTTCCCTAGTTCATGTCTGTCACTAGAAATTACCATCAATAATGCATATTTGAATGGACATTGTCTGGGGCTAAAATTTCCTCTCTATTTGTATAGCATCTTTGATATTATCTTTTCAAGGGTTAATCTTATATATACCTACATTATAATTTAGAATTATTAGTTTTATCTTACTTTAGACTTATTAAGAGAACAATTCTAATTTCTCATTAGTTTGTCTAAAGATGACTTAGTCACTCTTCAATGCACCCCTAATTACATTGCATATACCTTATAACCAGAGCATCCCAACAATAAAAAATATACTTATGAAATCAACAATCATACACATTTACCATTTAGCATGCATATTAACAGTATCAATTCAAACCCTTGTCATGCTCACCGACTTTGAATTGTGACAATATACTTTTAAAAATTAGTATTTCAGATGATGTTTTCAATGAATATATAATTATGCAAAATTATTTTTGTATGTTTGAGTGATCAAAGAGAACACATTTCCATATTTAGATGCATATTTACCAAAAGAAATCCTTCTTAAATTTTTACATAACTATTTTGTAATCATTCTAAAATCTTATATTGTTCCAAATAATGAAAACAATTACTTTCGGTCATACAAGTGTTTATGAAAAAATTTAAATTAGTTAAATAATTATCAATAAAATTATATGTATATAATTTAAAAATATAAATTATGTGTCGTAATGTAATTAAAATTTTTTTAATTAAATTATTTTTCAAAGTAATAGTTACTTTGTGAACCACCCTACATAATTTGAGGGCCACTTGTGTAAATCTCAGTATTTTCTCCATTTACAAACATAACGTGAATCAAAGAGGTGGAGCCAAAATTGAAAAACCATGTTTCGCGCCAGAGCCACTCGCTGGGTCCGAATCCGATTCAGGCTCACACAGACCAAACCCTTTTGCAGCGACACCACAAAGCATAACAATGCTGAAAAGATTGAATCAAATTTAAGCCGTTACCAGGACGCCTACAAACAACTTGAGAATCTCGATTTCATGACTGCCGCTAAAATGCTTTTCACTGAACCTCCCAAGAAAAGGAAATTCGGGTATTTGATGCGGTTTTATACTTATTCTTTTGATGCTTTTGTTGGGTTTTCATTTGTTTAGTTACTTTTAATCTCCTAATATTGTGCTGATTCATGGCTGGTTTCTGCTGGGCATTTTGTCGAACATGTTGTTCTATGTAATATTTGACATGTTGATATACTGCAACCCTTTTGTTTTGATCTTTACTTGCTGATTCAACAATCACACATGCTTTTGTTGATGTGTTTTGATGTTTAGTATGTATCTAATCAACAAAAATTTGGTAAAGTTTCT
This sequence comes from Mangifera indica, assembly GCF_011075055.1. NCBI lineage: Eukaryota > Viridiplantae > Streptophyta > Magnoliopsida > Sapindales > Anacardiaceae > Mangifera > Mangifera indica. The sequence goes on from NW_025401129.1 coordinate 66,459, forward strand.
TTTGTTGTAAAAATAGTGTCTTTGATGTGGGTACTTTACACACCCTAAGTAGTATGCAAATTGTATAGTTATGTCTCATCTTATGCATTGCTATATAATAATTGTCACATTAATTCCTTATTTATACGATAATGTTAGGTGAGCCACATACATATTTAGGATACCGCTTGGATGAATAACATTAGTCTTCTAGAATTGAGAATTGGATTAAGGGATTGGTTTCAGCAGATTGAAGTTGAACTACGAAATTCGGACCTGCTTTGCGCTTTTTCTATGGGGATCTTCTTGTTGCAAACATATATAGGTCGGATGTGTTGGGCACAAAAGTTGAAATGTTACTCTTTGTTCTATTTATATAGTGGTCAGTAATCAATGAACATGTTTGAAATATATCTCTAGGTATATGTTCATTGTTGACATGATGATTGTCTCTACTTGAATGTGTGTTGTTTCAGTTAAAATTTATGCTTACATGCCTTTATATTGTGTCAGGATTGATTTCCATCTGGTACAACTCTTCTTTGCCTGCATGCCTTCATTGGGTATCTTTATTTACTAGTATTTCGTACTTAGAATCTTTCTTGGTTTGGTTTGCTATCTAAGGTGGTGTTTTCCCTCTGACAGCTGTATATCTGGTGGCTCAATATGCTCGCTATGAAATGAGAAGAATGGAAGCAGTAAGACAATGTTTCTCATGTGATATTTGTACTTCTTTATTTAAATAATTCTCTGAGTGTTGATTTATATTCTATTCTTTGCACTTTCTGCTTGATGATTTCGTTTTATATTGTCAAAAATCACCGTAGGAACTGGAGCAGAAAAAAGAGCAAGAGGAAAAGAAGAAGCGAGAGGAAGAAGAGAAAGCAAAGGAGTTGGAATTAAAGGAGGCTGAAGAAAAAGCAAAATCAAATCCAGAGCTATTGGAAGTGAAAAGACGACTAGGTAAACTAGAGGAGGCTGTAAAAGAAATTGTGGTTGAATCAAAGAAACAGTCAAGTGATAGCATTTCAAAAGACCTGAAAGATGGTGCTGAGAAGGAACAGCACACAAAGAGCGAACTAGGTGACCAACAAAGCAGATCAGAATCAAACAAACCAGTGGAAAAAGACCACCTGGGTAAACAGAAATCTGGTGAATCGACACCCCACTAATGATGCTCCCTATCAGGATCAGATGAGCAAGAACAAAAATGGAGGGCTTTCTGAAGATTCTAAGAGATAAGAAAAGCCCTGTGTTCTTGAAATATAGCTTATAATCATTAAGGCTTCACGATCAACAAGAAATAACTAGCCATTATGTGCGTGGCATTTTTGAGCTAGTATGAGCAACCCAAATAGGTGATTTAATTAACAATTTATATTATCTGTAGATAAACGTGTTTATGCATCAATGGTTTTTGCTAATCACTGTTGTTTCTTTTTCTCCTTGTAAACCGTATTATGATTGAAGAGATTTTTTTTTTTTTTTCAGTTTTGATCACAATCAATAATTTGGAAGCACAATTTTGATTTTATACATTGCTTAAATAATATGATTCCAACTATCTTGATTTTTTTTTGTGTTAAGCTATCCTTGAATCTTCTTCCTTCATCCTTCTATCATTAATGTGACAAATAATAGAGAATTGAGATTGTGAGATTAGCAGGGATTCAGTTAATTTCCCATTATATTTTGTTAAGATGTATGTCTTTGTCATATAATTATATATGAGGATATAAAAATAATATTTGAAAACATTTGGACTGTTTTAAAAATTTTAGGAGATTATTAGAAATTTAAAAAATTTCGGGGCCTTTTATAATTTTTAAATATTAGTTTGTCCTAATAATTTTAAAAATGATATTATATTCTTAAACAACTGAACAAAATATAACAAATTGTCAAAATAAAAGTCATATTACAATTATTAGGCTCATTTAATAGTTTTAAAATACTTTGGTGTTTAGAAAAATCTTAAGAATTGATTTATGAGTTTTTAAATTTTTTTAAGGATTAAATTGTTATGTTTAAAATGTTTGGATTGATTTGAAAATAATTGTTTTTTTTATTTTTTAAATTAATGATGAAAAAATTATTGTTTAGCCTTTATATGGTGAGTTTTTTCTGAAAAAAGGGTTTGATCTTGGGTGAAAAATATTATTTATGCCATCTGAGAGTAGAAAAGTGTTCTTTGACCGAACCTTGGGTGGGAACAAGTGATTTCCTCTTTCTTGACCAAAGGAAACCCTGCAGCTAGCACATAACCCCTAAACCCCTAAACCCCTAAACCCACTTACAATCTCCAAATTCTTGAGAAACAAAATGGGGTGCCTGATGAAATCTCTGAAGAGAACCTGCGTTTTGTTTATCATTTCAAAACAAAACAAATCTCTCTTTACATCGAACTTAAACCCAATCTCTCAAACCACAAGAAGAAATTACGTATCAGAAATGCGCAAATCTGCCTTTGAAGGTAACGTTCTGAGACTTCTCCGTAACGAGATTCAATACGAACTTGAACACTCCCCTCCTAAACAGGTAGTTTGCTTTGTATGTTTTTTATTGGTTTTGTGAGGTCGGTCTACGTAAAAAGAAAACAAATATCTGCAGAAGAGAATTTTCTTTTATTTTTTATATTTTCTGAGATTTTGTCCAAGTGTTTGTGTAGCCCAGAAAATGAAACTCTTTTTTTGTTATGGGACTGAAACAAGAGCTTTTGGTTGACTGAACATGGATGCTGATGATTAATTTGTCTGAAATGGTCTATGTTTTGGCTGACGTTATAAGAACCCGAATATATAAAAATTACTGATTTTTTTTTTTTAGCAAATTTAGTTTCCAATTGATAAAAAAGAAGAAGAAATGTGTTTGAGGGAAAGTTGACTTAGTTCATAGTTCTCATTAAAGGGAGATAGCCCTGTAATCTGTAACCACAGAAGCACACAATGTAGCGTTAGAAATGGCCTTGGTGGGGTTTAAGGTGTGACCTCTCCGGTGTTTAAGTCAATGATATGCAGATAAGTGACTCGTTTAAGTGAAATTTCAGAGTGTAAAATAGGTTTTTGTTTTAGCAAGTTAGGACCATAAATGTCATTTGACGCAGCATTAAACCCTCCAATTTCGTGGACGAGCCCATGACTTTGACAGGGGTCATGGCCCTAAAAATATTCAACCATTTCAAAGGCAATGCTTTAATATCCTGAAGGGACCATGAAGCCAAGAACATATTATACATTAAACCTACTTTACATGTTGAAACTTTGCTTAAACAAGTCCATCAAGTGGGAGTGCTACGTCAGTTGAATTTGCACTCTCTTCCTTAGTTACTTTTTTCCCTTGCAATAGATGGATTGTCTTTTGCTTATTTCAAAGCATACGTGTAATCATTTTTTCAATTTAGTTATTTACATTATGCCATTTTAACCAAAGCCATAAATATAATAAAATTCACACCTTATTCTATTGCTTTCCTAAATCTCTCAATTCTTTGTTGGAGCTATTCCCAAGAAAATTAAATATACTTTGTAATTGGCTAGAAGTTAGCTGGATCGATTCTTTTAGAAAGTGTAATAAATAAATGATTTAGTATTAAAAATTGGTTTAGTAGATTTCTAACCAATTAGAAATTGTATTGAATTTGTTTGGGAATAACTTTAACAAAGTATAGAAAAATCTTGAATAGCAAGGGCATATAATGTAAATTGAATGATAAGTTATAACTTCTTTTAGGATGGCATAATGGAAATACATGAATAAAAAATTGATGAGGTGTATGCTTTGAAATAAGCGAAAGACATTTGACCTATTGCAAGGGAAAAAAGTTACTGAGGAAAAGAGTGCAAATTTGACTAACCTTTGCACTCCTCAGTATGTATTGCTAATTTAAGCATCAAAGAGCCAATTCTAGTTGCCCCATCACCATCCCTTCCCATGCTAGATTTTTTTTTTTTTTGGGTAGGTAAAAATCATCCCTTCCCATGCTAGATTTTGCTTTTCCCTGGTTACAAGATTATAAGACCAGTTCATTTTAATGATAATTCTGACTGATTCATTTTCCACCCCAAACATAAATATGTTATGTTCTTTAGTTGTTTTTTCATCTCTTAGGTCCTTAAAATCCATGACTTTTTTTCTTGCTAGAGGCAAATCTACTAATGTTTAGGTTATTTATTAATCAAAATGATGTATAAGGGACAATGTGCCTCTCTCAATTATATTAGGAAAGAATATATGTTGACATAAATTTAAAAAAAAAAAAGGAAAAAAGAAATGAAACTAGTTTTATAGGCTCTTGAATCTAACAAGGGGAGAGGTGCTATTGGTTTTGGCTTTAAGGAAATTGGAAAAAGATACTTGTCAGCTATATTGGCTTGGCACAAGCAAGTTCAACCACTCACAATTAACACCCTAAATCATAAGACTTTAGATCCTGTGTTAGTTTTGTTTCCCTTGGCTTCCCTTAAAACTGAATGAAGCTCTGTTTTTCTCATTATGTTAATGGGTATTTTGTATGGAAGTTTAGCCTGTAACCGACATTTGGCTAAAGGCAACTCTATGGTTTCACTAATAGAAGCTTATTTTGCTAGATGCAACCCATAATATGAATACTTTGATATATCTTAATGACTGAGTTGATAATAACATTTCCCCTTAGTAAAATTTTCTATCCAGACAGAATCTATTTCCTTTTTATTATTTCCAGGATACAATTGTGGATTGTAACCTGGATTAAATTGCAGCCTATCACCAAATTTAATTCATTCACTGTTGATGAGCGATCTGGAGAGCAGTGGATAAGGTTGAACAGAAAATTTGGGGAGAAAGAAGATATTAAACTTGAGGTCACCATGTTTGATGGATCCATTCCTGTTTCGAAAGGTGGTGTTGTAACAGGCGAAGAAGTTCAGCTTCCCATTACCTTGATTGTCAATATCACCAAGGGTGATGGTGAGGTGTTGGAAATAATGTGCTCTGCTTGGCCAGATACCATAGAGATTACAAAGCTGTTTGTTCGAGAGAAGAACAAAACGTCTGGTCAGCCTTATGCTGGTCCTGGATTCAAGTATGATCATCTATATTTATTTTCTGTGCATATACTTTTTAGCTACCAAGAAATTAGAGAGAGAGAATATAAACTTTGAATTTTGGAAGACTGATAGACTTAGTAATACACTTTAATGAATCATTTAGAACGACTTAAGTCATTTGTGATTGCACATTATCTGAAAACAAATCAGTAGTGTTCATCACCTGTGCTAACTATCTCTTTTGATTAGGCATAGTTAAAAGGAACCCAAACAATACCATGAGAACTCCAAAATCCCCTTTTATCAGTTTTCTCTGTTTTTCTAAGTTGCATCTTACGTGTAATTTTTTTTTAACAAGGTTATTGTTTTATGTATTGCTGTTAACAGGGAATTGGATGATGAGCTGCAAAACTCTCTCTATGAATTCTTGGAGGAAAGAGGTATAGATGATCAACTGGCTATTTTCTTGCATGAATACATGAGAAATAAGGAGAAATCTGAGTTCATTAGATGGATGCAAACTGTCAAATCATACATTGAGAAGTAGATATATTTCTGCAGTACTCAGTCTGATATTTTTGGTGATTCGATCAAAATTTGCATTGGTATTACAGAAGATTTAGAATATATTGTCTCCTGAGAGCTTTTGGAGCTTCAAAACTCATCAGTTAATATATTATTACTATTACCAAAAGATACCAAAAAAAAAGTAGATATCAATTAAAATCCGTTTACTATGCTAGACCAATCTAATCAACTAATTTAATCAAATACTATTTTTTAATTTTAAATATTTCAACAAAATAAAAAAGTTGAAAAAACCACAAATATAAGGATTTTTCATAGACTCTGTAATTAAACTTGTGAATCGAATTTACCTCCCAAGAACTTGTTCATAAGAATACATCAGTGCTTGTCCTCATAGCAAAATTGAGGGCTTTCAAAAACAGAGTAAGTGGTTCTGGGTGTCTTATTTAAAAATAGGGAACTAGAATCGGAATTGAAACCAGTTGATTTCTGAAAATAGGAACCGAAACCAAACTCTCTTATAGTTGATTGTTATTGGGAACCGATCATCTCAATTTTGAATAGGGTCCGGTTCTTATCTAGAGCTGACAATTTAAGTTGTATTGTATTTTTTATGGATTCATTTCTTTCTTGCTTTCCGTAATGGCCACGGAAACCTCATTTATTCATTCATCCACCTCAACAGCAATTAAACTGTTGATGAAGAATATAAAACGTTGGCCTGGTCTGCACAAACATAGAATTTAAAGTCACTCTCATTCATCAGGATCTAGTGTAAATTTAGTTGGTCTTAGAGAGAAGGAATTGATTCCAATCCAGCTTCATAATCTAGAAATTTAAGAAGATTGTTTATGTGTACACATTAGTTTACATTTTCTGATAAACTTTTTATACTCTGAACTTCATATGAGCACCCGCCTGATATCCTAAATATTGTGCTAGTGACGTCAAGGGCTGTAGTTTTCTGTAATTAGTGAAAAAAGGCTGCCATTTCCACGACTTAGAAGACGAGTAAACCATTTAAAAGTTTTTAAGTTGCGCTGCAAGAGAAATTGGATACATTCCATAACACAAGCTAAAAGAATGGACATTCATGTGAGATCCTTCCTTTGGTTCTGGTTCCTAAGGATTTGGAATTGCAACTGGAATTAGAATCTGTGGATTCCACAAAATTGGAGTTGGAACCTACCCAAAGTAAGTTAGTTTCGATTTCTATACCAAATTGAAATTCATTACTCAATAGATCCGATTCTAGTTCAGGAATTTCGTTTTCCCTTACTCAAGCTTGCATTTTGATGAATGCAAGAAATGAAGCTATAATCTAAGAAGAAAAATGAAATCATTAAACAGGAGGTCAAAGATTGGATGGTAATTTAGGGAAATTTTGAGACAATAAAACACTCAGAGAGTAGAAATTAATGAATGAATGAATAAGAGAAGGAAAGGGAAAAGATTTTTTTTTTAATTTGATTCAAGTTAAAATTAAAGACTTTAAACCTAAATCCTAAACTAATATGATACAAACATAATTTAATGGCACAAACCGACATTATTACATAAAAAATGTTAAATAAAAATAAATTTTAGATGTAACCAACGGGTGAGGAAGTGTTTTCTAAACTTTGGACGGGAAATTGTTAATCAATAATCACTGACTCTAAAATAATTTTTTTTGGCCTAAAGACTCTGAATTCCTTTATTTGTCTTGATGTGCATGAAAAAATTGTTCGTCCTGTCGTGTTTATTAAACTCCGGAGCCTATCCTTGTGGTTAAAGTGTAGAATCTAGACAAATATTAAACGCAATGTCAGTGTAAACGCAGACGTGTGAAGTAGGCGGCATGATTTGTCTTTGCTTTCATGAAACTGGCTCTTGATCAACACTGATGAGACACCTCCCTGATATTAATTTAAATCAGCATTTGGAGGTATTCTCTAAGTTTAGTGAAGTCTTATTGGCCTCTTTAAAATGAGAGAGACGGGATGCATGTACACATATGTTTTCACATGAGTCAGTGATAGAGATAAGAAAAATAAATTTTCTATATTTTTTTAAATATATAAATAGGTGTATATTTATATATATTATTATGTGATGATATATTTTTAAATTATCGATAAAATAATATTTAATTATATAATAACTTATATAAATATATATCAATTTATGTATTCAAAATATAAATATATAATATTGCGTATATAAGAAATTAATAAAACTATACAAACTTATTTTAAATATATAAATGTGTATATAAAATAATATTTAATTACATAATAATATATATAAGTATATATTTATTAATATATTTAAAATGTCTATAAATCTTAATTAATAATTAAAAGATGACACAAGCAAACACTAATATAAAGAATATGATTGATTGAAAATGTATTTGTATACGTCTCTTTGAAGAGGCATTAGTAGATTTAAAATCTTAATTAATAATTAAAAGATGACACAAGCAAACCCTTGTTTAATTATGATAAGAACTTGAAGGAGAAGGCCAGTTTTTGGGCTTAAAATTCCACCTAAACTGAGCAAAATGATAGCTCCACATGTCTCCTTTATCGTTTTCCACCTATTGCTTTTCAAGTGTTTCTTAACCCAGTGGCAAAATCAAATGTTTTCCCAATTTTTTATTCCCATTAATTCTTCAAGGATAAAGCCAGTCCAACACTAAGAAAATTGACAACCCAACTTAATCTTGACACGTGGCAGAAGCCCAGATGAATTGTTCTTCTAAATTCAACCTTTGTAGCCCCACCCTCATGCCCCGATCACATCTCATCTCATCTCATGTTAATGTGAGATTTGAATGATAAGTAAGTGTCATAATTGCAAGATTTCTGTTACTTTTAACATCTTGATTCTAGGAAAATCAAGTTTGTATTTTATTAATACAATGTGATTTGTATTACATCAGGTTGATTTGGACCCAATCAAGGGGATCTCTTAGGTGAGAAATCAAGATTTACTCTTCTTATTATAATCACAAAAATATAATGATGTTGATAGCATAGCAAAAAGACCCATTTAGTCTTTAATTTAATTTATCTGTCTTCCTTACTTTAGCATCACCAAGCCACACCTACCTCTTTCTTTCATGCCCCCCCACCACCTTCTATCATTTATTATTTTTTAAATCCTCTTTTGATTTCAGTTTATTGATTATTTATCTACATAGAAAATACAAGAAATTTCCTGAAAATCTTAACAAGATTTTATTGTTTCATTTTTCTTTGATTGATGGTCACAATTTCTTCTAGTTTTAAATTTTACTAAGAGGATTACTAGAAATTAGAGATTATTAAAGAAAGTAGATGTTTCTTTTGTCCCTTCTAGGTTATTGAAATGTTTAAAAAAAAAAAAAACATTTTTGTTGAGAGATTTATGTTTTTTTTTTTTAAATCTGATAAATATTTGTATTATGTAATTAAATCTTATGGGTCAATGCATTAATTCTTTTTTAATAGTATTACTTAATAAAAAGTTAAAAAATTTATATCTATCCTAATAAAAATTTGCACCTTTCTTGAGTAACTAACCTATGAATACTACAACAAGGAAGTATTTAATCTGAAAATATCGTTGGAGAGAATTTGAATCATTATTTTCATACTTAGAATTATAATTCTATTTTAATAAAATTATGTGTATATATAAAATTTATATATAAATAATGTATTATTATGTGATTAAATGATTTTGAATTAAAAATAAAATAATATTCAATCATATAATGATATATAATTTGTTTATTCAAATTATGTGTAAAAAATTATATTCACATAATATAACTCATTCCCTTTGTCACTCAAGCTACTGCTCGGGACAAGAACCATCAAATTCAATAGAGCTGGTCAATTTATTCAACTGCAAGTGGGTGTCATGGAGACAATCACAACCATCTGATTTCATATACAGTAAGTGGACCTTGTAATGTTTAAGTACATAACACTATGTATTGACAGGCACAAACAGTCAAATTTCTGCTTGTGGACCATCTCTAAACAATTAAGCATGCAAATTAATATCAATTCATCAACCATTAATACAAAGCTTCAAACTGTTTCAGTTCTTCATCTCCCATTTCCTTATTTATGTATTGAAATTTGAATTGCAATATGATGAGTGTATAGCATCAATTGAAGATAGATGCAAATTTGCCTAACTTTATTTTATTGGTTTGAAGTGTGAAACCAATCTTGAAAAGCCTAAAAGTAATGGGAAATTGCCAACAAAATGAGGAAAGAGAGGCATCTTTTACTGCTATAACATTTACTTTTGGCCTAAGAATATGCTGAAGTTAGTAAAAGAATGATAAGCATTCAAACTTGATCAACACCAAACTTACACAGAATTCAAGCCATTCCAACTTAAGAATTTTATTAAGAAAACCTCTCAAAATTAATCTTCTATTGCCAGAAAGCATTTACAAAAGGCTCAACTAAAAAACCCACAAAAAAAAAAATTATCCATCTACACTGAAAAATAAAGAAAATAACAAAAGAAATAATGGAAAAAAAAAAAAAACCTTCTCAGAGCTTGAGGGACAAGTCCAGTTTTTGCAATTCATCTTTTTTTGTCTTAAAAGGGCAAACAAAATCCCACCAAATTCCTCCAATATTTCCTTCAGAAAATTTTTTAACACCTTCAAATCTTGCAGCTACATTACTAGAAGATGATCCTCCCACTTGGAAATTATTCTCTTGTGAATTAAGCCTCCCAATTGCCGGCTGCTGCTCAATCGCCGCTTGCCTAGGCCACCTATTTTGGCTGTAAACGTTCGAAGAAGCGATCGGAGAAGACACAAAAGATGGCTTGTGAATCATGGAGTGAACCTGAATTCCAAGTGATCGGTTGAAAGAACCATGCAAAGGAAGAGACGCCATACTGGGATATCTGTTTAGTTGAGAACTAGACTGAGGAAAAGAGAAAGAAGCTGAACTGCTGATCGATCTTTGGCCTCTTTTCGCGAGAGTTCGCTCTCGTTTATGGGCATTCTGGTGGCCACCGAGCGCCTGTGAGCTATAGAATTTTCTTTGACAATAGTTGCATGAAAAAACTCGAGGCTCGGTTTCATTATTATTACCTTGAAGAGTAGTAGTTGTAGTTGTAGCAGTATTTTCGTCTAATGAATCTTGAGATGATGAATTACTAGACTTAAAACAATCGATGAGGTTGAGCTCTGGATTGGACCCTTCATCGGAATTCTTGTTTGCAAGGCTCAGATCCAACAAAATATGATCTACTTGAGGATTTTCTTGTTGTTGCTTTGGATTATTGTCTACTGAGATGATGGTTGAGGAAGATTGAGAGAGAGTTGGGTCTAATTTTAGAGGTTGATCCATAATGATAATGAAGATTATGGAATTGGAAGGAGAAAACTTCTCGTTTTTGTGGGATCAAGTGTGAGAATATAAAAGAAAGAGAGGTGAAATGTCAGTGATATGGTAATAAATGCCATGTGCTCAATCTATGGAATTTTATACTACTGTGTTACAGTTACTAGGTCTTTATATAGTAAGACTTACTAAACCAAATGTTTCTATTCCCAGAAATAAATGATGTAAAGTTTTAAGATTCGATTTATATCGTAATGTATTGAAATCATGCCATATAAATACATTGTTACGACCGATTACAAAGTTTTTATAAGATTAAGCTTGGCTGAAAACCTACCTTAGTGTGGGAATAAATCATACTGATATTTATAATGTAAGACAATAGTAGATTACAATGAATATGTATGTATATATATATATATATATATATATATATATATATATATATATATATATATATATATATATATATATATATATATATATATATATATATATATATATATATATATATATGATTTACAATTGTATAAGCAAATTTTCATAACAATTTTGATGTTGTACAAGTTAGAATGAGGGAGAAAAATTTGTTAAAAAGTTTGGTTTAAGACCTAATTCATCTGGTATTAGTGAGTTATAAGAAGAAGAGAAACTACGCTCAAAATGAAAGTCATGACTAGTGTGAGATCCTTGACCAGATTGGAAATCATGATTATTGAAATTTTGTGAATGATAATGTCGACATCCATGACCGATCTTATCAAAAGGAAAGGACAGACGTGCTTTAGAAAAATTTTTAGGTGTGAATTTCATTATTTATCTTGTGTCAAATGTTGATTAACAATAAGTGTACTAGAAGTGTCTATAGGTAAATGACGATTTTGTTTACGACAAATCTCATCAAGGTGTAATTAAGTACAAACATCAACAAAGGATTGTAAAAGATTTTGGGCATTAATATCAACGACAACACTATAGTTTTCTAGAGGTAAATTTTCAATAGCCTAAAAGACATAATCGACTTTATTGATCAGTATGCCCAATAAAATTAAAATAGTTTTCAATTTTTGAAGGTATGCATTAATGGAAATATCATTATTGAGAGTATTGTAAAACTCGCTTTTTAGTTGCAAAAGCAAAAGATCATTCTTGTGAGTGTTGTAAAACTCACAAATTTTAAAAGGACAAAGCTAACAAGATATGCATTATATTTGGATTTTACCACCTAAAACACGTCTTGATAGTTTAAGAGTTCGTATACTATTTAACCAATTTTCTCTTAACATTACTAAGAGATTGTGTTTTACCAGTATAAGATTTGTCTAAAAATGTCAGTGTCCTTATTGAGGTTTTCTTGACCATTTCTCAAAGGGACACGTGAAGTTACTCTAATAACCATTTGGAACATCTCGATCCAAATAATTCAACCTATTATTAGGATACTGTCCATTTTTGATATACAATTCATTATTATTTTGTTTTTGAGTTTTGTAACTCAAAGCGTATGTTAATAACTTAATAGTTTATATGTTGTTTAACTAATATTCTTTTAATATCCTCAAACAATATGAGATACACATATATATCCAACATATTTCTTGTACTTTTCTAATATGAGATTTTTCTGGGAGTGTCACATTAAAATGTTTAATAATTTGTTGACAACCGTATAATCACCCCAACCACTTTACAATTACCAAGAATGATCCTTTATTGTGTTGATGACCACTTTTGTTCTAGCCAAGCTTCTTTGATTGTCATTGTTTGATATGGTTTAAGAAAATGTTGCAAAATTTCAGTTAAAAGAATACCTTGGATTTATGAAATAACAAGGTTATCAATTTTGATCCATAAGAAGTACGAAAGATTAGAAACATATTCTCCATTGTCATTTGTTAAGGTATTTTGTGGACAAAGAGAAGTGTCATCCGCATGACCAAGGACAACATAATTGGTATAGGTCAAAGTTTCTTCAACATAAATTTTACGTTAAAACCAAAGAATGAAGAACGGTTTCATGAGAGATTTGATGACGTTAGAGGAACAGAAGTTGAAGAAATTTCAATTACAGGTTCTTTTGTGGACATGGTGTAAAGAGAGTAAGAAATAAAATGACTTAAAGTAAAGAAAAAATAAGAGAGAACAAAAAAAAGATTTCATCTAACTCAGATACTATACAAGATTTTGCTTGCAGGAAAATTCATATTAGTATGGGAATAAATCACATTGATATTTATAATGAAATACAACAATATATTACAATGAAAGTAGCTAATTAAATAGTCTAAACAATAAATTATAAAAAAAAATAAAGCTAACAAACTATATAAGATGTGAAAACAAATTTACAGTTGTACAACCCTAATGTTTCAATCGTACTGCATACAATATCATTTTAAAATACGTTAGGAAAGAAATATTTTGATTGAAACTTATGAGGGAACAATGTGTACCTCTTTTTCTTGCATATGTCCCATTGAAGTTTTTTCAATTTTCTTTTGTCTTCCTATTCTTGTCTCTTTATATTACTTGTTCTAATTGATTGATCCATCCTGTTAAACTTCCTTTCAATTATATTAATATTTAAAGCTACCTCTAACATTTTTATATTTATTCAGAAATAATATTATCCAATAAAATATAGGCCAATGAACTTCTTCCCACCCAAAGTTAACTCTTTCCCCAAGTTTCTACCCTTTATCTTTCCAAAACTCATATATCCACCTGTCCGTTAAGTCCGTTAGTTTTGAGAATAAAATTATTATTTAACTAGTAATATTATTCATTTCTCTTATAAATTCTAAAAATTAATAATTTTTTCTCAGACTAAGTTTGAAAAAGCAAAATTTTTCCCATAGGGTTTTCATTTTTTTAGAGGCTTTTTTTGGCGATGGTTGACTTCTTAGATGATCTCTAGGTGACATCTCTTCCTTTTTGGATTGTCTCTCCTTCTGGCGCTATTGACGAAGAGTCTTCCTAACGCTATCGATGGAGAAATCATCGGAGAACGAAGACCTTGTCATCATCTATAGATGAAGATGAACCATCTTCATTCTCTGACAATTTCTTTATCAACGACATTGGAAAGATTCTTTGTCGACAGTGTCAAAAAGAAAGATACATCACTTGAAGATCGCTAGAGAAGCCAGTTGTGGCAAAAAAAAAAAGTCTCTAAAAAAATGGAAACTCTAAGGGGGGAATATTACTTTTTAAAACTTGACATGAGTGAAAATTATTATTTTTTAAAATTTAAGGGAAGAAATGATATAAAATTTTAAAACTAATAGATTTAATTAATTTTAACCGCTTATGAATGGGTATATGAGTTTTTGAAAGATAAATGATAGAAACTTGAGAAAATAATAACCTTTGAGTGGGAATAAGTCTTTTGGCTTAAAATATAATATGCTTTTTTGAGTTAAAGAATTATTTATCGATCTACAATGGATGTGATTTATTTAAGGCTTAAACTCACATGGAGGATTTGCAGTATCTTCACAAAAATGCCCTTTATATCCTTATCCTACTTAAAGCAAATCAGATTTATGCTGACTCCTGGGTTCAAATTCTCCTAGTATTTTACCGGAGTATATAAAAAGTGAGATATATACAGTTAGGGTTTTTATGCTGTTGCGTGCTGGGACCGTTCTGTGGGAAATAAGTTGATCCAAATTTCAAACACCAATACATCTATGTGGGGGCAAAAGAATAAAACTATGTATATAATCAATTCTTATTTATTTATACAAATTGAGATAACAACTTATGATTAAGTAATATGATTGTTTATTTGTTTTCTCATTTCAAAATTACTCAATCAAATGATACCATATTAGGTTTTATAAGTAAATTTATATAATTTGATTATATACCTAATATTACTCATAAAAATACGCATTACATCAATGAATCTGTGTTAGGCGCTGCATTGATTGCTGACAAAGTTTCCAGAGTTGAGAGAATTCGGAAATGAACTATAAACTCAAATGTCCATCGACTCAAAAAAGCTCAAGTACAAAAACATTACGACATATACTTAAAATACATAGATTATAGATGATTGTATACATTCAAGATTTTTCTTAAGATTTTATATCCCCGGAGAAATAAGCTTTGTGAAGTAGAGAGGGACAAATAAAATTTTCTTATGATGCTTGTACTTTACAAATGTAGATCTCGAGAAACTATGCTCAATCATCTAAGAACATGGGCTATCATGGAGATTGGAGAAATAATGTAGGACTGAAGGAGCATCAAAGGTTGATATTATTTAGTAGTGGGGTCAGTTGTTTTAACATATTACATCATCAAATTTAATAAAATTATACATATTTATTTTAAATATATAAATAAATATGTATTTGATATATATTATTATATAATTAGATAATTTTAAATTAAATATAAAACAATATTTAATTATATAATAACATATATAAATATATACTTATTTATATATTTAAAATAAATACGTATAATATTACACTACCAAGTTATATGTTTATATGTGTATAATCAATCACTGGCTAAGTGTACATCTCAATCAAAAATAATGTTTATAATTAATGCTTAGTGAGTCCACCTATTTAATAATATTACCAAATTATCAATGCAAAAAAAAAAAATGATAATTACTAAGATGAATAGTCTGTTAAAGTAGCATACCTAGGATCCCTTCAATATTATTTTACTTTGAGAAAATACATAATATATTGATGATTAATGTTAATTCTATAATTATTTTATTTAGCCAAAATAATGAAAACCCTTAATTGATTTATGAATTGATCAATTGCTTTAACTTGAGTATGCTTATTAAGAAAACAATACATGCGCAAACATATTAATTAAGATTAATTAACCAAAATAATTATAATTCTCTTTTAAAAAGTATAGAGAAAGTTCCCAATGTCAATATAAAGCATCTTTATTTTTGCATAACACCAAACCCTAATTAGTTTTCTGATGTGAACCTGAAAATTTGGCCACTTTGGGGTAGTCGTCCATGAAACGCTAGCTCTTTTCTATGAATATAATAAGAAAGAATGAAGAGTTGGTTGATTTTGACATCATAACCTTAGAGAATTTAATTTACTAATTTTATAAGCTATAAAGTACCCAAAATTATTTGAATCACACTTCACTTTATTGATTAGTTGTTTTTTTTTTAAATATATTTATTCATTTGTCTTCAATTTTAATTAAACCCTTGATGCATTTGTCAAAAGCAAATTATTGGTCATTTTTCACTTTCATAACACAACTTGAGCAATTTTCTCTTATACTATTGCCCTTTCCTAACATAAATTATTGATCATATTTATTTTGGAAATTTTCTTTTAAGTCAATAATCTTTTTTCAAGATTTTATTTGTAGAACCAATCTAACTGTAAAATCCAAGTCTTACCAATTATATTTTTAATGAAACATATAACAACATAATTTAACAATCTAATTAAAGCATGTTAGATTATACTAGATTGTACTAAACTACTTGGGTATTTTTGTTATCAAGTAAAATAATGTTAAGCTATGTTATTTCATGATTTTTCTTTTTTTTTTTATAATGAAGAACCCCATCTAAGTTGGTCTATTCTTTTAAAATCGATTAACTATATCGAAAAAATAAATTCTAAGTTTAGTGATTAGTCTCACAATAAATTTCGATCTCGAATTCTTTTAAGATTCTTTGAGAGGTTTTATAACTTCATCAGCCAAACTACCCTTTAATGGGAATTTTATGATTAAATCTTAATATTTTGGAAATTAAAACTGTAGAAGATGGCTATACAAGAGAAGTTGTATTTTTTTTTTCTCAATGAAATTTTATGTATGATAGAGTTCTATTAACTTAGGATCCCATTGACAGGTGTCAATCATTTATGATTCGTAAAACATGCCCCCTGGCTAGAATTCTTTCTAGGGCAAACAGTGAAAACATAAAATGAAAAACAGTTGATTTAGGTGACATATAGTAGAATAATTATCATTGAATATGTTAGGTGAGGCTCCATTGAGAAAGAGAGAAACAAAGGCCAATGAAAATTAATCTATGCAATGCAGCTATCACATCTTTGTAAGGCTATAAGAATCAGTTAGACTTAGAGTCTAGAATTAATCATGCATAATCCTAGCAGAAATGATAGTTTGAATAGGACTTAGCCCACTTTTTTATATTTGACATTTCCTTGAGAAATAATTCATTGACAATTGATGGACATGGGAGAACTATCTTTACTATTTTTATTATTTCTCCATCACCTTCTACTTTATTTTCCAATGTTAACAGGAAAAAAAAAAAAAAGGAACAAGCAAAAGGTGTCGGCAATGAATTAAGGGTTAAAATTCCTTTTAATGATATTTTAAAATTAAATTTTTTAATTAAAAATATTTTAAAAAATTAGTAAAATTAAATTGGTGATGACAGAAGAATGTCACCTTAATTTGAAGGCCAATCGATGCGGGATATACACCTTCGAAGATATAAAAACATTAGTTAATTTTGAAGAAGTATTGATATTTTATGGCACTGAGGACAAAAAACTGAATAATTTTATATTATAAGGTCATTTGTCTCCAATAATTGTATCTAAAGATATGGTGATGTGAAATAAAAATCTAATTATTAGGTTAAAAATTAAAAAAAATAATGTATAAGTAAAAAAACATAAAGAAAATGATAAGATTCTATAAATTAAAATATTTTATTAATAATCGATCTTTTTTTATATCATTATAATAATCTTAGTATTATACGCAACTAATAAGAAAATCTATGAGTCGATGTTTTGAATTGGTATAAGTTTTGTTTTAATTTCTTAAATTAAATACAAGTTTCGAATTTTATAAAATTCCATACAGAAGATCACCCCACATAATTTTGGTATCTTAATTAATTTAATTGTTCCCTGAGATGTACGGCATTTAAATTCACTGTGGTAGACGTAAGATTTCATTTACAAATAATTAGTGGAATATATATATATTATTTGTTGAGTGATTAATTAATTAATTGAAGTAATTGTCTTAATCAGAAGAGATTGAAATAAAAGGAACAAAACAAAACTAGTACTATTTACGTAAATGAAAGATGAATATGAAGACAAAACAAAATGTCAGATTCTCGGGATTACAATTAGATTTGCATCTGGGATTTGTCTTGCCGTATAATCAAATATAAAAGGTTAATTTATACTTTATTAATTAAGATATGAAGGTATATTTTTTATATATAATTTAAATATATAAATAATATATTATTTTATAATTAAATAATTTTAAATAAAAAATAATATTTGATAATATAATAATATATTATTTATATATTTAAATTATTTATCAAAATATATATAATATTATTTTATTCAAATTAATCGATATGTAGATATAATGAATACTAATTTTGAGATCAATATCTTTTCTTTTAAATTTACTATATGTTTATTTTTTTAATAGATTATTAATTAATTAATATATAACATTAATTTTCTTTGTAAATTAATTTTGATTACAATCTTCAAAACCCTAAAAAGGGTTATTTTCTAGTTCCATTATTCAAACTAAGAGATCTCTGGATATAATGAACTCTAATCTTGAGATCAGTGTTGGAAAAAATATCTTTTCTTTTATAATTATTACATGCATATTTCTTTATGGATTATTAGTTAATTAATGATGAGGATAACCTTAAATTACAAGCATGGCTATCATAAAAGATAAAATATTTCAAGATTCCCATATTATGATTTTCTAGGGTTTATAGTTATTGTGTCGGTAGGAACATAATATAAGAAAACTGCAAGTTGAAACCTCATAATTAAATCTTCAAATCAGTAGTCAATTAATTAAAAAATCAGGGTGCAATTAAGTGAGAGATTAATAGATATTTTGATGACATTCAAAGAGGCAAGCGTGCAGCTCAACACTTTATGATGTCCGAGGTTTTCAGATAATAAGAGATGAAGTATTAATGGTGGTGGGGTTGTGAGAGCATTATAAACATAACACATGACATGAACTAGATTATTGCTTGCAACAGTGACCAAAACCAGAAGAGAATAATGGAGGCTGTGGGAGGGAGGAACATAAATAAATTATTATCAACGTGCGTGTCTCCATTTAAGAATAAATGCACAGTGAAGATGATTGATGAATCACATCCAAAGTCACAAACAAGTAAAAAAGGAATAATAATTTTACTGTTTGCCATTGATTTACTGTTGAAGTTCATCTGGGTTTCTGGATAAACATGATGCAACAAAGGTCGTTTTACTCGTGTGGTTGATTTTAAAAGTAGGAAAATACATATTCTCGAGATGTTACTTTCATCTTTATATCCCAAATGCAAAAAAACACCTCAGAGCCATTAGAAATCTGAAATTAAGCTCTACCCTTTTGTTATTTGTCTCCTTTTGTATCCATGTTTGTTGTTTGTCTCTTTTTGAATCCATTTTTGGACAACTTTTACTGTCTGTACAATTTTTGTACACAATTTTATATATAAACAATTATGTGTCATTATTTAATTGGATAGTTAAAAATTAAAGATAAAATAACCCCAAATCATATAGTGATATATCATTGTTTGTATACATAGTTTTATTGATTTATTTTAATAGTTGAAAATGGTATTTCCTTATTGAGTAATACTATATATAGAGACAAATTATACAAATTTATTCATACAACCTGATGTGGTAATATATGATTGAGTAATTTTAAAGTGAGAGAAAAAATAAATAAGCATATTACCCAATCATATACCGTCACTTCAGTTTATACAAATAATTTAATATAATTTATTTGTATGTATAATTTTATTCTTTTTATTTCAGAATACTTTATTTTTTTCTATTATTTTAAAAAAACAAACCCTTTTTGCGATTTCTTTCTACATACACAATAAATATATCTATCTTCAACTTTTACCATTGCATGGGAAGATCCACTATTTTACTAATAACTAACATTGGGTTGTGAAATCTCAATTGTCTGATCTCATTTTCTTGTAGTTGCTTGCTATATAATTAAAGTAAATTGTCATTAAAGTAAAAAGAAATGTCAATAAAACTCTCACCTAAATTACTAGACCTAGATGATAACATAGATGAAAGAGAAAAAAAATGACCAAATTGATAACAAAGACGGGTTCAAGTGTCTTTTGATGATATTTTATAATCAAATTTTTAACATATATCTGATATAATGATTATAAAATTAATCACTAAATTTAAAATATTATTTATTTGATATAATTAGTTTATTCATAAAAAAAAAACGACTAGCCTTAGTTGGGGGTTAAAAAAGGATAAAGAGGGAGCACTTTAGACTTAAAATGCACAATCTTCAATAAATATCCAAAATAAAATGAAATCTACTCAACAATAAAATAGAAAGAGCATCTACATGAACCCACTTTCTTTTCTGTAGTGTTGAAGTAAGGAGATATCGTTTTCTCTTTTAACTTCTCTCCAACCGAACAAAGTGCCACCCTCACTAAATTATTGTCCAGTTTTAAGCCCACAAACTGTTTCTCCATTGCAATGACCTATGTATCAATCTTGTACATATCCACTCTTTGGAAGAAAAAGAAAAAGAAATCTAATCAACTATAAATCTATCTTCCATTGCGACACTAGAGAAAGTCTTACACGTAACTGACATCAAAATCTTACTGTATAAATATACATTAATTTTAAGTAGAAAAGATATTTCAATGACGTGATACAGATAGTCCAGCTTTATCCTAACAAATATGATAACCAGACAAAAACAAAGCTACCCACATGCAAATAGGAGAAGGGGGTTGTCCTTTTGCAGCAATGAAGAGGGTGAAGGCGACAAGTGGCCGACAAGTAGATGAAGAAGTTGATGTGGAGAGGGCTTAAATGCCTCCATAGTGATGTCCTTCCTAGAAGCTTTGAAAACTTTTGTGAATTATTTCATCGGCGCATATAAAATTTCTCACAGATTAATGAAGATCAGTCATATATGACATTGATTATGATATTGTGTGCATGCTTTTGAAATTATCTGGTTTGTCCATTGCTGAGAAAAAAGCCAATATGATACCTCCTCTGTTGGCTATTTGGCCTGCTTTGTCAAATCAAATTGGACCCAAAATCTCTTTCATAGATCTCCCTGTCTCACTTTCTTTCTTTATATATATATATATATATATATATATATATATATATGACTGTTTGGAAGTAGTTTGAAGAGCAAGTCACTGACTTTGCCATCACTATACCACATTTAAAAGTTCAAAAGATATTATTGATTATATATATAATAAAATTATTTGTATTTATTTTAAATATATAAATAAATACATATTTTTATATAATTTAATATTTTTAAATTAATAATAAATAAATATTTAATAAGATAATAATATATATCATATTTAAAATAAATATATAATTTATTTATATATAACAAAATGGTTTGACATCTTCCTATAAATTGTGCCGTTGAGCCATCGTATTGGCAGCAAATTTTTTTGGCCCAGCAAATTTTGTCAGTTGCTTGCTGTAAGATTGCACATCATCAAATATTTTATATTGGAGGACTTTAGGTTTGAATTTCATTCAGGTAATCATAGTTATGCAAATGATATCACGTCTTCAAATATCAAGGGAGATTTTCTCGATTAAATTCATGAATATAACGTAAAGTAAATTGTGTAGTTATGTATCCATCATACATTAAAATTTATAATAAAGTTTTTCAGTTAAACTTTAACTTCGCTTTTTTTTATCCTCTAAGTTTGCAAATTGTATCACTCTATTACTCTTTTACTTGGCTTAATTTTTGAAAGTAAAAATAGTAACTTTTGCAATTCAATTGCCTTAGAATGTACGGTTATTACTAATAATGTTCCTAAATACCTTAAATAATACTATATATACTTATTTGTAACACACTTATATATATTATTACGCGATTAAATATTATTTTATTTTTATTTCAAAATCATCCATAATGATATATATTAAATATATACTTATTTTTGTACTTAAAATAAATACTCATTTGTGTAATTACTTAAAATTTTCAAATAAAAGTTTACAACTTTCAACATAAAAATGGAATAGCATTAATTATAAGCAAGAATATTTGAGATTTAAGATGACCCAATTTTAAGGAGGAGCGAGTGGCTCCATTGACAACTGAATGTGAAAGTTCTCCAAACTTTGTATAGGAGAGTGTCCCAAACCCGAAACAAAACATTATCATAAAAAATGGGCTGGGGTAGGCATACCACTATGAAGAAGAAACAAAATAATTTTGATCATTGCTCTGATGACTCGCTTTTTTCCAACATTACAAAATCATTCAAGATAAACAAAACTTTACCATTAGACATTACTTGGAATTGTTCTCACTTGGCATGAGTTGAAAAAACCCCCACCTTTTTAATCCTTCCAATCTCTTTGCATCTTTTACATAGATTTGCTCATCCTTGCAACTTATTTCCCCAGAAACATGGATCTAACATTGTATTAGATATTATCATATTTCATTGTGCACAAATATGAAAGTATATTAATTTGAGCTAATTTCTATTTTCCGGGAGCTACAAAGAAATAATATTTGTGTCTTAGATCGAGCCTTTTCATGTACCATATGATGTCTGTCTATACCTTGTGATGTTCTGAGCTTTACACTAAATAGAGATGAAGAAAGCACAATAGAATACCAGGCAGAAACAATTTCACAATAATATAACAAAAGAAAAGCAGCCTCTGTTAACCCACTATTATAAAGCATCTAGATGACGTATAATCGCATCCTCACTTGGTCAACCAATAGATAAAAATCAGAAATGTGCATACCGATGCAACAAGGGAAAGAATGATGGTATCCATTGACTTTTTTCTCTTTATTGCTGACAGAATGTTATTTACCTGCAATGTTTTGTCAAAACAGTTCATTGATCACTACAGGGCTACAAACGGTTTGATATCACCAAATATCACAAACAAATATCTACACTAAGAGAAGCTTCGTGTCATAAATATACAATCGGTCCATTATCTTTTGTCTCACCTAAATGATGTCAACTTAATTCGCTGAACCATTCACAATTACTTTCAGCATCCTACAATGCCTTTTTAAAAAAGTTAGTCACAACAGATTCTATTTCTCGGTGACCAATCCTTTTCTCAAGCATATTAAACTCTCTTTTAAGAGTCCTCAGGCCATGGGAAGCAATAAGATCTAAATTCTATTTCATGGATATGCTAAACAAGCTCTGAAATATAATAAATTACTATTTGAAATATATATTTAAGCATGGATAACTACATTAACAGAGGTTCATACCGAGGGAAGGTGGCTTCTAACATTGCTGAGCTTTGAGTTGATGCCCCCAAAAGTTGAACGTTGAAGGACCAGGGCACCAAGAGTTGTTTGAGCTTGAGAAACTACAGAATCCATCTGCATCATCAGAATATGAAAGGCAACTTTAATGAAAACTATAATTGAAATAAATATCAGTTCACATTTTGTACCTTTCTTTTAATTATATTCCAAATAATGTTCCTCTATGGAGATTCTACAACTGTTCATCTTAATGCATAAACAAACAAATTCAAATAATTGTTTCTATTCTTATTATTTTTATATCTTGATCATGTGCTTGGGCATATTGGCTTAGAGATCAACCAACATGATGACATGAAATTTAAAAACATGTTTGCATGAAGCTGCTTCAAGTTCTCTTTGAAATTTGAAGCCAAGGATAATCTACTTCAAAACCTTAACACCTCCGACATTTTTTCCTTTTTGAATGGAAAAGATAAAACAATGGTAATTAATTCTACAAGTTATCAGTAAAAGATGCTACTGTTACAACCCATGAAAAAAAATTCTATGGTCCTCTATGGAGATTCTACAACTCTTCATCTTAATGCATAAACAAACAAATTCAAATAATTGTTTCTATTCTTATTTTTTTATATCCTGATCATGTGCTTGGGTGTATTGGCTTAGAGATCAACCAACATGATGACATGAAATTTACAAACATGTTTGCATGAATCTGCTTCAAGTTCTCTTTGAAATTTGAAGCCAAGGATAAAAAATCTACTTCAAAACCTTAACACCTCCGACATTTTTCCTTCTTGAATGGAAAAGATATAACAATGGTAATTAATTCTACAAGTTATCAGTAAAAGATGCTACTATCACAACCCATGAAAAAAAATTCTATGGTCCACAGCCCACCAAACCCACGAAGAACCATTACACACGTCATGTTTTAAAAAGAAAAGCATACTAAATATTAAAAATTAAAATTTTTTTGAACCACAAGAAAAACTCCCACTAACAACCATCATCATATATTAAATTTCCACACAATATGCATTTACAGATTGGCAGCTACCTTTCTTTGAGCTGATTATGATTCCATGGATAATAAATATTAAAAAAAGAAATGTACATAATTTATTTAGCAAACCGCAAAGAAATACAGTAATCAGACTTGGATGCAGATTTTTCAAATCCACCTTATGGCCATTTACAGATTCTGTTACAACTGATCGAGGCACCAGCATATTAATCAAGACAGCTGGACTTGTAACATAATATAGCTTACAACAACCTCTGTCCACATATAGTAACCAGAAACAGAAAGATAGATAACCCAAAGGGTTGTGCTTTGTGGTACAAATCCCCTTGTGGCCACCTACTTATGATGGATATTCATATCCCAGAAATTTTCTTGCCACTAAAGTTGCAGGGTGGATTGCAGAATTTTGGGTGCTAAGAAAAAGGAAACAGATAAACAAAAAAGATTTTATGATACATTTATTCTTTAGTTCCTCATTCTTTGTGGACAAACTAAAAGATTATCATCATTAAGTTTTCAAAGTCATGGCAATCTAAAACGTCTTATCCTTTGAAGGAGAAAAAAAATATATTGGCATTTAATTTACCCAACAAAAAAGGATGGATTATTTGTGTACATACCTGCCCTGCACTTCGGCTAATGGATCTATGCTCTTTAAGGAGAGCTTGTTCTGTAGAACCAACACCTTCTTCGAAATCTAATCTACTCCGATCAAACTCCCTAAAATCCTCAAGGAGTGAAGCATGTTCTTGCTTAGCTTTAAGGCTGGAGCGAAGACGATAAAATTCCTGCACTTCAATCATGTCTAACAAGAAGTCGGTGCCCATTAATGTGATCTAATGGTTTATAACAAACAAAATCAAAATTGACAAACCAAACAACCAAAAACTATAGTGTTCACACATGCTGGCTTCATCTATCCAAAAGTCTTAACACTCCACTGACAAATGACAAGCTTACAATAAACCTCATAGGTGTATTTTTCATCAATATTGCGCATTTCAAGACTCAGAAATTTGAACTCGTCTTTAAGAATGAGAGGGGCATAAATAAAATTATTATGGCAACAACAACCCTGGAGAGCCACTTAGTGAATGGTGATGAACAGATTGTTTTGTTACTAAACCACAAGATGCATTGATGTAATGAAATTCTAGAAAACAAATGTGAATGACAGGAGAAAGAGATAAGGTAAGAAATATAATGAGTGATTCCAGAAAATCTCAAAATGCAGTGAGTCAGGACCACTACCTGTTACAGTGGGGGATAAAAAATTATTAGGTGCATAAACGCAATGGAGTTGCTGGCACAAAAAGAAAGAGGACCACTTTAAGCCCACGTAGCTATAGCTAAGGAGAAGAAAAGAAGAGATAAAACGGAGGAATTGGATGGGAAGAAGAGGGAGATTACTGATATCGAGTTTTTTGCGAAGCTTCAACTGATTAAGGGAGTGTTCAGCCTCTCGAAAGCCAAACAATTCTGAGAAGAGATTTAAGACCTCTCAAATAGGGGGACTTTGAGTGATTTTTATTATCATTGTTTCATAAATTGTGTTTATCACAAATTCAATCCACAAGCAATACAAATTTCAACTATTTTTCACAATTCACTTTAGTTACATGGTTGTAGATTGGAAATTACTGAGATTCCTAATAGAATCGGTATCAAAGGAAGATTAGAGTAGAGGGGATGAAGAAAGATCTGGAGTTGGTGAAGAATAGGTTGGATGAAATAGACGAGAAACTGGAAAATATGAACTTAAGAATGAAGAATTTCAAAGGGAATGTTAAGATAGTGAAAGATTATCTCGAGAAGTTAAGGGAAATGACAATGAATAGAGAGTTATTTGGTGGTGATCAAGGAGAAGCACCAATAGAGCAACCCTATTAACGGCACAATAGACATCGTGAAATAGATGACACCGCCTTTACCAACGAAACGAAACGAACAAATAAGGTATGGAAAGACTATAGCCAGAGAAGGCGCCAAGGGATGGGAAACGATGATCGACGAAAATCTAAGCATTGGCAGGCAAGATGCATATCATCAACGATTGGAGTTGTTGACTTTTATTGGGGACAATCCATTAGGATGAAACTCAATCATTCGACACGTGAGAAGATCTAAAGGTTGGATTGTTACAAAGTTTTCGACCGTCGCAAGACATCACACCCCATGAGGAGTTGTTGTCACTCTGACAGTAAGACACAACCATAGATTATCATTGCTGATTTTTACTCTTATCGACACCATTAATAGATTTATTCGATTAGATTTTAATGAGGTCTTTTGTAACTGGTTTGAAAGAGGATATACAAACAGAGGGAGATTATTGATATTGAGTATTCTGGAAGCTTCGTTTGATTAAAGGAGAGTGTTTAGCCTCTATTAGGATTATTATGATGGCACAACACAATAGCATAATGGCACAACAATATAAAAGTGTAGCTACAGCAAGATACAAATGGAGACCACTGTGAAAAGAATGGACACATGACAATGGAAAATCATGGTTAGTTAGGGAGGAATTTAGTACAAAAAAAGAAGAAAATGAGAAAGAAGGAAAAGAGATTTTAAGGCAGAAAGACTTTTCAGCAAAATAATGGGCAGCTCTAGCCGAGAAAGAGAACACCTAGCCTTTCAAACGCTAGGAATTTTCAAGATTCGGCCTCTCAAATTGCCGATACTTGAAGTGTTTTGGTTTTTCTTTCAAGTGAGAGAGTGAAAATTGTTTTGCTTGTATCAAATCACTTTTCTGGGATAAATTTGGAATTGATAAAATTAAAATCAAGAAGAGGAAGCATGGGAAATGAAAAAAGAGATATAAACAAAATTTGAAGAGAAATTTTTTAAGAAACTTCCTAGGTTACACAAAAATTGAGTCTCCCTTTTGCAAATAAATTACAGGAGCATTTGGTGAAGACTAACTTGCCAATGGTGCCGTAAAAAGAAGAGTTGACATTTTCTGGTAGAAAATTAGTTGGATCCAGTCACTGAAATTTCCTTCATTCCTTTTACAACACCAAAGCACCAGACAAGTCCTACCATTTTGCCAACGCCGCTCTTAAAACCCGTTCCTCTACTGCAATCAACTGTCACTGCCACTACCTGACCCAAGACACCCTTCTTTCACTTCTCCACCTTAACCCTGTTTCTCAGTCCCTCCTTTCCTCACGCAACCATATCATTATTTTTCTTTTCCTATCCAACATCCACATTGCATCCTTTAATATTGCTTGTCGCACCAATATTTCACTCCATAGATCAAACTGAATTCACTTGGGTTTCTATTCTTATTGCCAATGACTTCATTGTCACGTTAAAAAAGTTGGATTCATTTCTGATGTGGATGCTGAAATTTATAACACTGTGTACTCGTTCGTTGTAGCATTAATCGCTTATGGCCAATCGAGGGTGTTGCAAGGAGGCATCACTCAATTTGGTGTAATAGGAGAAGCTATTAGGATTTTATCAAATATGTTAGGCCCAAATTCATCTTCATGGAATTCAATTTTGGCATAACATGTTTACATCAATGTAGTTCTTGAAGATCCAATTTTTTTTTCAGTTTAATGTAGAGAGTTTTGATGCAATGAAGGCACAGTATCCTCACTTCCACCTTGAGGACAAGATAGTTCTCATTGGGTGGGGTATTGTTAGGATTATTATGATGACACAAACAAGTGGCGCAGCAATATAAAAGTGTAACTACAGCAAGATACAAATGGGGACCACTGTGAAAAGTATGGACACATGACAATAGAGAATCATGGTTAGGGAGGAATCTAGTATAAAAAGAGAAGAAAATGGGAAAGAAGGCAGAGAGATTTTCCAGCAAAATAGTGCATAGCTTCAGCTAAGAAGAAGAACACCTAGCCTCTTAAATGCTAGGAATTTTTGGGAGAGATTCAACCTCTCGAATTGCCAATACTTAAAGTGTTTTGGTTTTGCTTTCAAGTGAGGGAGTGATAATCATTTTGCTTATAAATACAAGCAATCAATATTGCAATATACTTCTTTTCTCTGGTTATTTACAAAGTTATTTGAGTTGTGAATTGAAACCTTGCTGGGTTCCTAACAGCCTCATGAAAGCTAAAACAATTACAGAGATTTTCGGCCTGTCAAATAGCCGAACTTGGAGTGATTTTTGTCATCATTGTTTTGTAAATTGTGTTTGTAACAAATTTAGTCTACAAGCAATACAAATTTCAACCGTTTTTCACAATCATTGTCATTCACTTTAATTACATTGGCTGTGAATTGGAAATCACTGGGATTCCTAATACAATGTCCTCATCTTTCAAAAAGGCGTTAAGTGTTGACAACATAGTATGGCTAAATCCCACATCCAATAATAAGAAATTAGTTATCCACTGTTCAAACTATAGGAAAAATTAAACCTATTTTCATTTGTTATTAATCGTGTTCAATATCAAGTATAATCACTTTAAGAGTCAAGAGAGCCATATATTAAGGGAAAAGATCAGCAGTTACAGGTCTTTTTCTTATACCACAAAACCCTAAAAAGCATGTCACTAATCCTTATGTAGAGAATAATAATGAAGTGAAGAAAGTTATTTTTAAAGGGAAAACATGGCAGTTACATTTCTTCCTATTACGCCACCAAACCCAAAAATGGTCTTACATGTAGTTTTACGTATACAAAAGGAGCAAAGAATATATTTTAAAGCTTGGAGAGCACTTAAGACATACATCAGACTCAAGAAACTATCAAAATTTTGGTAGCATTTTTTACAAAAGCTCAATAGCAACTGCACAACAATTAAAAATAAATAAACAGAGTAACATTCAAGTTCAGCTATACCTGAGTGATATCTTGGAGAATTTCTTGATGACGAGTCAAGGTGTGAGAAACCATTTCAGATCCTCCAGATGAAACCCAATCTTGCATTTGAATATTGACTTGTTGTAGTTGTTTTAGTAGTCTATCTATCCCAGATTCAAGATCATTTCCAGCTGAGTCTACTTTAGTAGAAACCTTAGTGGAAACAAACTTCCTGTAAGAATTCATCTGCTCATCCAATTGCGCTTCCAGTTTTCTTGCCTGCAATTATAGACAAATCAATCATTTGCATAAAATAAAATGATAATGAGATTACTTTTGACAAAGATTACAAGTTTGAATGCAAAAAATTAAAGGGAGAATAGAAAGAACTGTTCAACCAATTCAAAATCAAAAGGACGGGGACAAGAGCAGCCAAACAGGTTTAAAGACAACAGTTTTCATAAGAAATATGCAAAGTTCTAATAATATACCTGCTCTGTAAGATTTTTACGGTTGCATCCCCAAAGATAAACAAGTATCACTTATCCAAAACAATTAGGAGAATAACTTCTCAAAAGAAATTTTAACAAGACCCTTAACAAGATTTCAGAGGGTTGTTGCCTCTAAATTTTAGCAAAGATCTCACTCATGTTTGATATACTCTAAGGTTATGACCACCAGAATAAGATAACCAATGCACCTCTTTTATTTATTCATAAGAAACTATAGACAACCAATAAGCCCAAAACTAATTAAAATCGCATTTATTATATTCGGCAACTAAAGGTCACAGCCACTGAAATCAAACAATCAGTAAAGGTTATCAAAACCCTATTTTTTTCATTTTGGTTTTCAACTTCATAATATTATCCATGCCATCTCACAAGCAAAGAATTCAAATTCCAATAACTATGACAAGTCGGCAACCAAAGTAGGGATGAATAAATCTCAAAGAAATCATCATCAACAGACTCCAAAATGAAGTTCTTGAAGAATGATCCACATGCAAGGGTGTCTTCAAATGCAACTGAACCAAAAAGAGGATAAAATTATAGCTTAAACATTTATATTCCATCAACAACCATTCAAGAACTGCTCTCTAAATCAAGTTATGGAAGTTTTAGAATGATGTGGCAGCTTCTTAACTTAACATCATTTTGATTCTTCACGTTGGGCTGATGCCTCAAAAAGAATCAAGCTTGCCACCTAAAAGATCAAAAAATACTTTCATTGATGTGAGTTCAATGTAACAACCTACTAATGTTTTTGACCTGCTCATTATCAGTTCCAAAATTAGAGTTTGAAAACCAAGTTAACAATCAATCACATATACATCAATAGCTTTTCCCCTACTCAAAGGAGCCAATTAACCTATGTCTGGTTATTTTATGACTATCCAAGAGAGTAAACTAATACATAGTTCATAATTTGCTCCATTGATTATAATTAATCTAATAAAATCCAATATTTGACTCTAATTCCAATTGTTTGCAAATGCAATAACTCACTAATACTTAATCATCAGACAAAGCTTTGATTGTAACAAATAGTATAACTCTAAGCGAAACGAACAAATAAGTATGATCCTTCTCTAGGAGATTGGTCCTCATTACTTTTACCTGTGGGTAAGGTATTAAATTTCAAACTGTTCATCAACTTATCTGGGGAAACCAAATTCAGTATTCACAATTAATGGGGACTAGAGAAATTTTTAATCCGTTAATGTCATGTCCAACTTCTCTCACATCCACTTCAAATGTAAAGTGATCCCAAGAAAGGATTATAGAGAGTCTGCCTCCTTCTTGGTGTGTAATGAGCTGAAGAGAACTTTGATCATGTACTCCATTCATCGTACTTGTACTATCCCCTAAATGAGGAAAAAGCAAAACTGTCGTCATTCCATTTTCTTGCAAAGCACCACAGGAGAACAACTTAAAGACCTTAGTAACAGAACAAGGATCCAACCATCTTTCATCAACCACAGTGCAACATTGACAAGTGAATTTTTTAGGAGACTCCTGCTGAACAAGAAGCTGACTGCAACTGAGTAAATCATAAACCACCACAGAAGACAATTAAACATTTCAATTTACTTGCTATCCAAAAAATCCAATTTGTATCAGCAACTTAGTATGATTCTTCATGACTGGGAAAGAGGGCACTCCTTTCTTGATATACAATGGTAAATTAATATGCAAGAACTATCTGATTATTAAACCAAAAAAAAGAACTGATCAAACTATAGCCACAAGAAATTCCTAAGTCAAACATTTGTCAAAAAATCACATGTGCACATCTATGAGGCAGAAGTATTAATATCACTGCACAAGAAACAAACTTCAGACCTTACACATCTGTTAGGATCTAATAATAGACAACGGGAAAATGAAAATTTGACAAGGTAACAATCATTTTATTTTCCTTCCTGTCCTTAGTACTCTTCACACTCAGAGTCAAACAGAGCTTGACGGTAAGCAACCTCCATAATTATGCATAATTCGAGGTCAATTCAATTGAATTCTGAATGCCTACAGAATCAATCCAAACATTCTCACAAATAACATCAGATCCACATAATTCTCATTCACAATTCCTAAATCACACACACCTTCTAGAAAACTTAAAAGCTGGATTCAATCAGTGCCAAAATATAACACTGATTAATCGAGTCAAATTATTTAACATCAAATGCAATCAAATCCATCAACTGAAGATTCAATCCGACAATATTCATCTTACATTAATCGCAATTCTCGACTTTAAGCCTCATATCTTAAACAAATCCACAATCAATCCTAAATCCTTCGCAACCAAGTAGAACTCAGCATGAAATCTGAAATTATAGATTAAAAAAAGAAAAAGAAAAAGAGAGAAACTGAACCTGTTTGCGTAACGCGTCCCATGAGCTAGGTACTTCCATAGTTGAACAGCAACTCGATCTCTCAAAAATTCAAACTCCTCTTCGCATATTTGAAAAATATATATTATATATTTATATGATTTTGTTTGTTTAAACAGGAGAAATAGGATGACTAAAGGCTCTGCTTAAGGGGTTGTTTGGAGAGGGAGACACACTGTCTGCTGACATCCAATCCTCTGCTATTATCTTACTGATCTTAATAAGTTGTATTTATCTTTCCTAAAATACTCTATCGTCTTTTAAAGGGTATTTCAATTATAATTTTATATATAAATAATAATATATTATTATAAGTTAAATCTCATAAATTTAAATTTATAAAATAAAAAATTCAATGAAATAATTAAATTTAAAAAAAAAAATTAAAGTTAGTTAAATATCCAAAATAATGTCGAGGGATTTGTGCCTGAAAAGCCAACTACACTACCTATAAAATCATAAGGATGTTCTTTTGTTTCTTTGCAGGCAACTACACCACGTCATTGTACCTACGGTTAATCGTCTTACTCGATGACTCCGCGGTCATGTCCCAGACTAGAACACGTCATAGGTACTCGTTAATCCGCGGAGGGTCATCTACCAGTGGAAGCACATCAAGACTAATAACCTTGAATAGTTGGTCACGTTTTTATAACCCCCTCAAAATATGTTTAATTTTGAAACGCTTTTATTTATCTTGACAAAAATGCCCTATTATAAAATAACTCATTTAAAGATAGATTAATTGTATTGTAATATATAATTAACCTTATAAATAGGTTGTTTGAATTGGGCAAACCCGAAGGCTAATTGTTTGGCTTGAAGAAAATTTTTTGAGTGGGATCTTATTCATTATAGATTAATTTAAACAAATATTTTGTTTAATAGATATTTTTAGCTTGGATTGAATAAAGATTGTTTACACCTAAAGTTTGATTAGGCGAGAAATTTTGAGCTTAATCAAGATTGATTAAGAGATTGGTTTTGTTGTTTGTTTGTTTGTTTAATGATTATAGGTCGGGGTTATTGAATCATTTCATGTATTCTTAGGGTATGATTATAATATCTTTGGCTTAAAATTGTTTGCTCAAAGCTTGAATAGTGAGGCTTAACTCAATAGCCTGATTGTTAGATCTACCCCTAAATCAAATTCAGTTTACCTTTTTACTATAATATCTCTTTAAACCCTAAACTTTAAACCTATTAAAAAAAATCAACCATAAGGCAATATGCATGGACAACGTTAACTGTTAAGTAGACAGACGGAGGTTTCTTTTTTCAATTATCGATTTTGGGCCCAACATAAGCCCCGCCGATAATCTAAGCCTCAAGACAGAACCCTAATTCAAGCGCTTTGAGTTCCTTCAAACACATCTCCAACTCCGCACCGTGTCGCCGGCCACTGATTTGTACGCGCCTCTGGTAGAAATAGAGATGGCAGAAGGGGAGGCAAAGCCGTTAGCATATATATCAGAGACTGTGTTGAAGAAAAGGAAAAGTACTGAATCTTTGGCGCTCACGAGAAAAGCTCAGCTAGAGTTGGGAAAATATGGACAGAATAACAATAAGAAAAAGAAGGTTGAGGATATTAAAAGACCTGAGGAATTTATCAAACAGTTTAGAGCGCAGGTAACCTTCTATCATTCTGTTTTATTTTTAAGGCTTTTTTATTGAATATCTGGTGTTTTCAGCGTAAAATATTTTCACTTGAGTTGGCATAGTGTTTAAATTGATAATATGGTGAATGTGTTGCTTGTGTGAGAGAAAATAATGGACAAAGCACGTTGCCTTTCGGAAAGTGTTCTCATAGTAGCTCTAGTCTTTTGTAATTATTTTTTTAATTTGTGAGTTTTCCATAATTTTTTGCCAGGATTGAAGAACTATGATAGTCTCAAATAAACTGCTATTGTTTTATTTGTCTTGCATAACTTTTTGTGTTTGCCCATTTTTGTATGCAGTAAAATGATTAGTGTAACTATGGTCTGATATTAACAATTATTAACTTGTGTATCTGCATAGGAACTGGACCTTATCAGAATGAAACAGAGGGGAAAAGGGGCCAAATCAGCTCTTGTGAAGCCAAAATCTAAGTTGCTTTTTATCATACGCATACAAGGGTAGGTTGCATTCTATTGTGATTTACCTGAAATTATATATGCTTTGTATTGTTAGGGTTCTGATATCTCAATATCATTATATTCAGGCAAAATGACATGCACCCAAAAACTAGGAAGATCCTGTACAAACTAAGATTGACAAAAATCTTCAGTGGTGTCTTTGCCATGTCTAGTGAAGGCATATTACAACAGCTGCAAAAGGTGGAGCCATACGTCACTTATGGGTAAGACAAGCAAACATCACTTTCCATTATTTTGTGATATGATCTTATGGATGTTCAGTGTGAGGAGCAAACAACGAACACATGCTACATCCCATGAAACTGTGTGATAATGAAACTGCATAACTTTTTTATCTTATTTTCTATTACCCTTAATTAGGTAACAAGAAGAGCACTCTCTGTTGAAGGATACAACTATGATCAAGTTCTACCAATATAATTAATTTAAGCTTCTTGGTTTTTGTACTTGATGTGGGAGTACTGCTGGTGTTGATGGATCAATAGCTTTCGTTCCTTCAATCAAACTGCTTATACAGGAAATCATTTTTTAAGTTTATCATCTTAAATTTCCCAATGCAAATAATTTTTAAAGAACTTGCATATCTGTGGAGTAATAATAAGCCCTTAGGTGTCAATTACACATAGGTTTAAGTCAATGTAGATGGTATATTGTTGGTTTTTCTTGGGTATTTCACTCAGCATTAAGCGGCTATAACCTCCTTGGGCTCCCTTTTACCACCCAATAACCACTTTGTATTACCTTGTATTTCCATTGTCTCTTAAGAATGTCAATTAACTTGTGCTTTTCTAAATTTTTTAATTGCTATAATTAGGGTTGGATTCGAGCCTAGCCTCGGTTTACATATAGTTGAGCTTGAGTTTGAGCTCGAACTGGTGAAAGCCAAGCTCGAACTCGGCTTGTTTTTCGTTATTAAAACGACGTCGTTTTAATATATATAGGTCAAAACAACATCGTTTTGTATCAAAATTTTTAATTGAAAAATTTGGCGAGTAGCTTGAGCTCGAGCTTGACCGAGCTCGTATAGGGTTGACTTGTTTCGGGCACGTTTGAGTTGAGCTCGAGCTCGAATGGGGCTTAGTTCGAGTCCAGCCCTAGCTATAATGTTGTCAATATTGTATTGATGATATTTTTCCCTTAATATTTGTACTTGTAGATACCCTAATCTGACAAATGTGAAGGAGTTAATTTACAAGAAGGGATATGCGAAGATAGAGAAACAAAGAATTCCTCTGACGGATAATAACATTATTGAACAGGTAATGTATTTTGCTCAAATGTTCATTTCCTTTGTATTCCTACCCATATATTAATCTTTGCATGACTCTCTCTACTTATTTTTTCCTAGACTTCTGTAATTATTTAGTGTCTTATTGCATTGTTAAAATTTGGCAGACATTGGGGAAATATGGCATGATTTGCATTGAAGATTTAATTCATGAAATTGCCAATGTTGGTCCACATTTTAAGGAGGTGATCAAATTTTTGGGGCCTTTTCTACTTAGCAAACCAGAAGGAGGACTGCTGGGGAAGAAACAAAGATTCAAGGATGGCGGAGAGTCTGGAAACCGTGAGGATCAAATCAATGATTTAATCAGTAAAATGAATTAGTATCAAGAATACATGGACACTCTGAGGATGAAATCAATGATATAATGACGAAAATGTCTAACAGTTATACCTCAAATGACCTGCAATGTCCTGTATTCCAAAATTTGAAGCTATTTTTCCAATTTAATTTTGCT
This sequence comes from Mangifera indica, assembly GCF_011075055.1. NCBI lineage: Eukaryota > Viridiplantae > Streptophyta > Magnoliopsida > Sapindales > Anacardiaceae > Mangifera > Mangifera indica. The sequence continues at coordinate 102,266 of NW_025401129.1, forward strand.
TGCGAGTAATACTAATATCAGAAACCATTCATGTCAGTTACCACCTTATGCCTATGATTGCCTTTAGCTTTGTTGTCATTGTCAATATGAGATCAAGATTTATAGGATTTTGGAGGAAATTTGACATAGGAGATTACATCTCAATCCTTTACACATATATTACAAACTCAATACTTCACCCATTCCCAAAGTCTCTAGCCTGACTATCATACATTTATTTGATACAACTATCAAACTTATTCGTTTCTTATTCTCTCTGTCTTTGTATGTACCACTGATATAGAGCAGTTGTTTCCATCTTGTCACCTTCTGAAGCTTGCTGCTGAAGTAGGCCTTTCATGACTTTCACCTTCTGTGTCTGGTAGTTTGACTGCAGTATAGCATCCCGCGCCACATAGTGCTCCTAGGATTGGAGCCGTTAGATACACCCATATGGCCTTATAATTGTTTGCCGCAACAGCCGGACCCAAAGTTCTCACTGGATTCATTGAACCGCCAGTAGAAGGTCTGCAAGGTAACACAAGAAAATAATTTTCAACTGATCATAGTAATAGTTTGAATAATATTTTGCATATAAATTTTTGAATATATAAAATATGTAAATGATGTGTTATTATGTGATTAAATATTATTTAAAAAAAAAATTCATTAAATCACATTATGATATGTGTCTGTGTGTCAGTTTATATTCTCAAAAATTTATGCGCATGGTTTTGGTGGTTCAGCTTTCACCATTCTCATTCACCGGATCTAGACTGCAGAATTGTAGAATGGTCCTGAAAGAAGTCTTTTTAGTCAATAGTGATTTCGGAAGCCTTTTTGACTTAAAAATCGCTTTTCACAGAACATTTACTAAATACTTTAATTAAAAACTGTAAAATAAATTTAAAAAACGTTTATCATAATTTGAAAAGGTCTTGATAAACTACTGTCTACAGAAAATAAATTAAAAGTTATTTGATAAAATAAGAAAAAGGCCTCATAAAATGAAAGTGTGAAATGCAATACCCGGCTATGAGAATGTTAAGAGCCACAGTAGCTCCCACAGCTATTCCTGCAAGCTCCCCCACCTGCGTAAACATCACAGTTGCAGAGACATCTTCACATTAATTAGTCTTAATTTCATCAAAATCATTTCCTCAACATGGTAATTGACAACTAAATTATAAGAGATTTAATTAGTTACAGTTTCAGCTCTCAAGCTCAATTGAATGGAGGGTCAGACGAGGGTAACAAAGGTGGTTTGAAAGTTTGGTGAGGCAAATGTTTAGTAAAAATTGAAACTGTCTGGATGTTGTGGGGTCATTTTAGTTGGTTTTGGAGGGATGTGGACAAGTGTGCATCGGGTAAATTATTGTCAGTGGCATTTAATGAATACCACTGGGTGGAAACTTGCCCGGACGCCAACTTTCTTTTCTTGAATTTTGCCTCTTAAGTTGCATGTGCAGTAAATTACATATTCCGGCCCGATGTTTCGCGTATAAACTTTGCACCTTTAGTTGCACAAATAACACTTTTCCACCCAAAATCAAACTTTGTTTAAAAGAAAAAAGTAATAGAGTAAAAGTAAAATAATAATTTTATTATCTCTAAATTTTAAAAATTAAAAAATAATTGTTTACAAATCATACCCAAATATTACAAACATAACAATTTTTCCCTTAAAAAAAGTTTAAGAACATATAAATCAATCCCTACAAAAATATCAAATTCACTCATATATTTTACAAATTATATAATTTTAATAGTTTATAATATGATATTTATACTTCTAATTTCAATTTTTTGAAGTATAATGATTATATTTAAAACTATTAAGGGGTATATTTAAAATTTAAAATTTTTCAAAATACTCCTAAACTGTTTTTAAAATTTAAAACCCTTTTAGAAATTTCATTAATACCTCTAATATTTTAAAAATAATATTTAATTTTCAAATATATAATTATACGTTATTGTCACTCTTGTTTAATTTTTGTTAATTTAGGTTTATATAAAAATTTTGAAAATTTAAAATAGTGAAAATAAAATGGTGATTTCTCAGTTTTAGCACTGTATCAATTTATTTTATTTAGAGAGTTTTATTTTAGGTGGAAAAGTGTTATTTATGAAATCTAGTGGTAGAAAAGGTTTGTGGCCACACTTGGGGAGGGACAATGTCATTTTTTCTAAAATAAAAGAAATAGAGAGACTCGTGTCTCTTGCTTGCATAATCCACGGGAGGGCCGTCTAGTTCGGGAGTGATCAAAGAAAGAGAAAAGGGAGACTCAAATAATAATTGATTGAACGGCAAGCATGCACTTACAGCCCGAGTGTCGGTTGCCACGGCGGTGACGACAAACATAAGATTGAATCCGATAATAAACTCCAAAGCAAAAGCTTTCCCATATGCGAATCCTTCTGCAGGCACTGTCACTCCCCCTCCCATGAACGGATGAAATATCCCTTTCAGTGCAAATGATGAGCATAATGATGCCGCTACTTGTGCTCCTATATATACTGGAACCTGCAAACATTGACCATAAATGAAATCGAATTTAAGTCTTCAACAATTAGAAATGAAAGGTGAAGAAATGTAGTTTATATATGTGTTTACGTTTTTCCATGGGAAATGTTTTAAGGCAGCAAAGGCGATGGTGACACCGGGGTTGAGATGGGCTCCGGAAATGTGGCCGATGGACAATATGATGACCATGACAGCGAGACCGGTGGAGCTGGCGCAGCCGAGTAGGGTTTCCACCCCTTTTGTTTTTTGGTTCACAATGGCTGTGGCTGTCCCCGCAAACATGAGTATAAATGTGCCAATGAATTCAGCCCCTACCTGAAATCAATACACCAAAATATTAAGCTAAAAGACTTCTCACTTGAGAATCCTTAGACATTATATATTACAATAAAACTATATTTATCATATAAGTGATTTTAAATTAATAAAAAATAATATTCAATCAATATATATCAATTTGTGTAATGGATATGTATAGTATTACTCTATATATTACACCACCTTTCTTGCAAGAGAGACAGGAGGGGGAACAAGGAATGAGATTGAGCAAGAGACAGGAGGGAGTCTCCCTTCTTCCATGGCCCATTCTTCAACACCGAAGCACCTGCATGGACTTCTGAGAAATGATCTTCTTCCATTTCCAAAGCCATCTCTCTCTCCTTCGAACCCGCCAAACAGAGGAGCACCAGGAGTGCCTGGTGTGGCTGGTGCTGAAGAAATTGATGCAACATCCTCTTTCTCCATTATTGCACAAAAATAGAAGAGACAAAGAAGGAGAGAATTAAGGAGATATTTAATTATAATGATGTTTTGGCACTGCCTTTGACTGTACGTTGGAAGAGAAGTGTGAGATCTGTGTTTGTTATTTATAGTAGGAGCAAAAAAAGTAGTTGACTTAGGGAGAATCCCAAGGAAGAAGTAAGTGGTTGAGACTTAGAAGTGGAGGGTGTAGATGGGGCATTGCAGAAGACTCAGACTTGTTTTATTTGAGAACTTGTAAATGTAATGAAACATTTTAGTTAAATGAAACATGAAAAATGATCCATCTGCCTTTGTCTCTCCCTCTGCTCAGTTTTGTTTTATCCACACATTTCATTGCCTGTTTTCCCTCCATTATTGGTGAAGATAGAAGCTACCCACTCCGTGCATGTGTATGTTCAGTCGAAAGAACGGCTATCTTATCCTTTTGTAAAGATAAGTTTATACATAATTTTATTCAGAAAAATTAATGTGCGCAATATCTTATAGTACGATATTTTGTATCTGGATCAAGATTCTCATTTTATTACTGATAAAAAACCAGAAAGGATTGAAGGAAAGTACTAATTATAATCATGAATGTTACTAATGTTGCTTATTACAATATCCTTGTATTAGTAAATATCAAATCGGTTATGGCTCCCATCTCCCTACGATATTTTTACATAAAATCCAGGAATTGGGTAACTTTTATATTCATTATAGACGACGAATTTGACACCGGATAACATATCATCCTATTGAATATTAACTAGAAGGCTTAAAAATGTGTGTAAATGGGTTTGTGATTGAGAGAAAGAGAAGGTACCATAGGCTCAGGTTGGGAGCTATCATAGGGCTTTGAATGGTGGGACGTTTAAAAGTAAGTGTGTGTGATTATTAGGTTCGTAGATACAATATTTGTAGTTGGGGATGCTCTAGTTATGAAACATGCGTAATATTATTGTGATAGCATATTGAAGAAGAGATTACTCAAATCCTATATAAACTGATTGAAAGTTAGAGCCACTTCCCTCATAAGTCTAAGACAGAAGAAACTAGTGATTTTAAGTCAAAATGTAGACGCATACAAGGTTGATCCTCAAAACAGTACATCAAGAATACTATATAGACAGGTCAAGAAAATTCATCCTGTGACAAAGGTCAAAGGCCCCTATTTTTGCCTTTAAATATGGAAATGGAAATTTTCCTTGAATGTATAGTTTCATTTTGCTGGAAAATTGATTTCTGCTGCTTAATTTAATTTGCAGTTCTCAATAGAAATCAGTGCACACATACTTGTGTCTGTACTGATCCTCGACACATTTAAAAAATGTTGTTCATAAGAAAGTTTTAAAACAGAACCCATATTAACAAGACAATTACTCGTACAATTAACTACTAATAATAATAATAATATAGATGACGTGTTATTTTAGTTCAATTAAAAATAAAAACTTTTTCCTATTAAAGAAAAACCTACTCTAGCTAAGAAAAATGTTTACATATTTAATTATATGTTCAAAAATATATAAACAAGACATTACTTTATTTAAATTTATTGCCATAAGGTAGACAAATATCCATTAATAATTGCTACTTAGGTGATCAAATAAAAGAAATATTATACTTCAGCAAAGAAATATTTGCTCCAAAAGGCTTCTTTTTTTTTAATTTCCACTGCAGCTTCCTTTGCACTAGGGCTGATTCAAGCTAAGTTCGAGTTCAGCTCGATTCATATATAGGTAAGCTCGAGCTCGTCGAACTCGTAAAAGTCAAACTCAAACTCGGTTTAAATTCAGTCCAACTCGTTTTTCGTTATTAAAATGACATCATTTTAATACATATTGGTTAAAACGACGTCGTTTTGTATCAAAATTTTTAATTAGAAAATCTAACAAGTAGCTTGAGCTCAAACTGACTCGATTCGACTTTAACCCTACTTTGCACCAAAGAATTGAATAAAGAAAAATTGGCTTCAGAAGTGCTTAAAGATATATTTGTTTATTAATGCAAAAACTTTTTGATAATCTATTAATATTTGTAAATAAATAAATAAATAAATAAATAAATAAATAAATAAATAAATAAATAAATAAATATATATATAAACACACTCAGTTTTGCTAGGGAGCCTATATATATTATTTTTAATATCTACATTATAATTATAATTGTTTTTTTAATCAGGGGTAGGTGGAGATCAATCCCCTTCTCTTTTCTTTTTCTTCTTAATTTTTTTTTTTAAATTAATGAGCGATGGTGATTTAAAGAAACTAAGCTTAATCAGTTATGTGTGGCCCCCTTATAACCCTTGATTAATACATGTATGATAGGACAGGATGATTAATTTCATAATATCACATTAAAATATTGTTCAAAACATACAAGAGTCAAGATGTGGATAGGAGAATCTTTGATTATGATCAATTAAATTACGCACTTTTATTAACAAAATCACCCATGAAATTTTGTTCGATTTATGCTTAGTTGTCGATTGATTCTTAATTAGTTATTCCATTATCAAATTAATTAATATTCTGTAGTTTTTTTTTATTTTCTCAAGATTCCAGGCCCTTCAAAAGCTATGGTTCAACGAAATGGTGACCAACCAATATGGAAAAAAATTAAAATATTCAAAAGTAAAATTTTTATTTATTTATTTATTTTTATAGATATTATTACAAAATAGTTATTAATATATTTCAATTAAGTCTAAATTTAAGGATTATAACTAAGAGCAATATTATCCGGACGTATTTTAAATATATAAATAAATATATATTATCATGAGATTAGAGATTATTTTATCGTTAATTTAAAATCATTCAATCACTTGATGATACACATCAAATATATATTTACTTATGTACATAAAGTGGATGCATATGGGTTTATTTTATAACTAAATAGTATTAGTTTCGTGTCAAAATAGTTCTTCTTGTAAAATATGGCCAGAAGACTTTTTCCCACCCAAGGTTTGTTAAAAAATAAATTAGTATCCATTAAATATGAAAAAATCAAACTCTCATTCATGGGTTGTTAAAATTAATAGATTTAATTAACTTTAGAGATAAAATTTTGATTTAACTATAATATATTAAAAATAATAAAATTTTTTATTATTTTCTTTTTTGGTTTAGAAAACTAATAATTTGTCCTATGATTGAACTTTGAAAAATTATATTTCCCCCCTAAGATTTCATTTTCAACCAAATTTAACCAGTGTCAGAATCTGACTATCATCTCTCTCTCTGTGCCACCGAGGATCACCCTCCCAATAAAATCTTTCTCTCTAAGACAATATCATAATGAAGACGACATCTTTGTCATAGATGCTCAAAGACTCAGAGTTTGGGTTTTCAACAAATCTTGGGTGGGAATAATACTTTTTCAGTTGCCAAGATGCATTGCTTTCTTCATCTTCTTTTACTGTGATCTGGTTAGAATGATTTTTTGTATTTTTTTAACTCTAGGGATGATTTTACCCTAAAATAAACATATTTTGTTAATTTTAATAATTTATAAATAGATATTTAAATTTTTAAAATTTTATAGGTGAGAGTTTGTGAATACACAAAACTTCAAGGTGAAGAGGGGGGAAGGAGTTTAATTGTTTTAGTAGCATTGATTAAATGACGATTTTATCTCTAAAACTAACAGATTTTGTTAACTTTAACAATTTATAGATAGATATTTGAGTTTTTAAAACTTCACAGATAAGAGTTTGAGAATATACTAAACCTTAGGTGGGAATAAGTCTTTGACTTTTTTTTTTGGTCTACATAGATAATAGTACTACACTATGCTTTACATAAACAATTACAAATCTTCTATTTCATCTAAAGAAAAATTTTAAAAACAAATAACAAGACCCTTAATCACCTTACATACAACTGATAATTCTTCATGATGGAATTGTGAAAGACTTCAGAAGAGACACAATGAATCTGCATGAGTATCCAATTACTGATGGCGCTATGAAGAAGAAACAAAGTGGTGGGGCAACTCAAACCCTAATTTCTCATTGTTCATCATGTTGTCTTTCACTGGGTGTTTCGGTGTGTGTTCCGCTTGGATCACTTGGTCACCCTAAATTCTCATTGTTCATCATGTTGTCTTTCACTGTGTGTTTCGGTGTGTGATTCTGCTTGGATCACTTGGTCACCTTCATCACACTTCATGCTTAGAGTTTAAAGCCATTTATGAGCAATGAAAACACCCAATCACATAATGATATATTATTTGTATACATAAATTTTATATATATATATATATATATATATATATATATATATATATATATATATATATATATATATAAAGGATTACTCATTAAAAATAGTTCATACTTTGTCAAATGCATGTTTTTTCGCAGTTTAGTTTATATGGTATTTTTAATGACTAATGATTCAAAAAAACTGAGGCGTGAAGCCTCACCCACTTGAATGCATGAAAATCGTGCAAATATATATAGATTAATATATATATATATATATATATATATATATATATATATATATATATATATATATATATATGACTGTTTTGTTAATTTGTCTAAGTTAGATGAAGATTAATCATTGGATGAGAAGACTCTATCAAGAATAAGAGAAATTCCATGAGGGAAAACTACATGTCAACAAAAAAACAAAAGAATACTCAGCATACATGGACCGACCAACAACGTGATTAGTAGGGGCTGGTTTGAGTTCGATGTTATTTTGAAAATGAATGAGTTATATCAAATAAATAAAATTTTAAATTTAATAACTAATTTTATAATTATTACACACTGAATCAACCAGTTTAAACAAGTGAAACTTTAGATTCAATAGTAAACCTCATAATCACTATATCAAATTAGTTAAGAGTTTAATATTTAAAATTTTATTAGTGGGATTTAAACTCTTATTTTTATACTCTAAATCTCTTTTCAAATATCATCGGTGAGATTTAAATTTTTTTTTTATGTTTTAATTCTTTTTTAAAATGTTATTGGTAGAATTGAAACTCTTACTTTTACCTTCTAAATCTTTCTTAAAATATCGATGGTGAAATTTAAACTTTTACATTTGTATGACCTAAATCTCTCTTTTGAAAAAAAGTTGGTATAACTTTTGTGGGATAAATGATGGGTCATTTCTATAAATTCTCTTGAATAAACTCAACATTGCAGCCATCACTCATGTTAAGGGAATAGACAGGCTCGCTGGTATGATAAGAAAATCAGATCTAATGTCATTTCGGAATTATCGTCCATTTCAATTTATTCATGGAGATGAATCTCCATCCACACACACAAGGGAGAAAGCACTGGTTCTGCTTAATACCACTGAACATATTTTCTGAAGAGATTGGTGATTAATAAAAGTGATAGTATAGTATGGATCTATAAGTTGCCAGGCATAAGAATTATCTTTTGCTTAATACCACTGAACAAATGGTGGGTGTGACAAAGATTATAATATATGGTTGAATCCATCAAATTATAGGGGAGAACAATCAGAACATGAGAGGAAAAAGGCTATAAATTATGAAGGGTCACAATGAAATTCCTTTTCATACATGTGAACCGTGAACGTGATTGTTGATTCGCTTGGCTTGTCTTTTTTCTTTTTTAAAATGAATTTAGGGTTGCTTGGCAAGAACTTTCATCTTCTTTGTTTTATCGTTTCCGCATGCAATGAAGCATCTAATAGTTTGAGTTACAATGAATTGGTACTTCAAATATAAAAAAGTTTAAATTTCTTATAATAATATTTAAAAATTTTAAACCTAAAATTTTATCTGTTCGATGATTAATTCAGTTTTGAAGAAATGATCTAATTCAAATAAAATTTTTTCGTTATAAAAAAAATAAAACTAATATCAAGTGTAATAGTCTCTTGTGATTGCAAAAAAAGTTAATTAACAAATAAAATGAATTTAAAGGAAAAATAAGATGTACTTTTTTATGAATTTTGTGTATTTTTTAAATATTGAAAATGATTAAAAAATTAAAAATAAATCATTATTTGACATATTTGTCTAAAAACACATAATAAACGAAAAATTGCAGACAATAAAAAATTTCAGAGGGGCCTTTGAAATTTTTTGTTTTGTAAGAATCAAAACAAAAAACTTATACAAATATTTATCACATATTTTATGAGAAAGAAAAAAATAAATAAAAAATAATGAATAAATTTTTTTGTTAATTAAAATAATGAAAAAATTGATTAATAACAAGACCATAATTTACCTTTATCATTGACTCATCTCCATAACAATAATCACGGTCAGCAATTCCACCAAATAAAAACTATTGGTGTGATATAAAACTGAATAATTATCTATTAAATAATTTTGAATTAAAAAATAAATAAATTATTTAATCATCTAATCACAGCTATACATATTAATTTGTATATATAAATTAATAAGAAAATATTATTATATTTATTTATTTTATAAAATTTAAGGAGACAAGAGCAAAAGATAACAAAATTTTGGCCACAATTTATAAATTAAAAGGTAGGAAAAAATCACCTTAAGAAGAAAAAGAAAAGGACGAAATTAACAAAATTTGTTAAATTTAATAGTATAATTATTATTTAACTAGTAAAATAAAAAAATAAAATACTATTTCATTTTCTCACCTTAATTTTAAAAACTCACAATTTCTCTTAACCTAAGTTTTAAAAAATAATATTTTTCCTTTTAAAATTTATTTTTCTTTCTTATATTTTTCAATCACCAGAATCCAATCAACAAACCACCTTCTTCAACTCAATCTCTCTCCCTCCCAATGCTCTATCTCTTTCTAACTCGTTGCATCTTTTGTCTCCACAAATCAATTGCATCTTCATCGAATTGGCTGAATCTTCATCTCACGAAACAACATCTTCATGCAATTTTGTCATCATGCATCTTCGTTGGCTTGTCTCCATGAATTGTTTGATCTTCGGTTTATGCCAAACCAAACTCTTCTTCTTCATGGAAATGCATGACAAAAATGCAATCGATTCATGAAAACGAAAGATGTAGCCGATCAATGAGAAAGAACACTAGGAGGGAGAGGGACTGGGCTAAGGAAAGAGGCTTATCATTTGAATTCTAAGGGTTAGAAAATGTAAAAAAGAAAAATAAACCTTAAAAGGAAAAAACTTAAGTTTGCGGGGGGCGGGGGGAATGAGATAATTTTTTTTTTTAATCTTACTATTTAAATGATAAATATACTCTTAATGCTAACGAATTTCATTAACTTTAACAATTGACTTTTAGATGTTTAGATTTTTAAAATTTAGTGAATAGGAATTTAATAATGAGCCAAACCTTGGGTGAAAATAAGTCTTTCGGCCTAGCACAAAATGGCCAAAAACACAAGTTGACTTATTTTGAATAATTTTAGCCCCACTGAAAAAAATGATGCCAATTTTCAATCATGAGGAGAAATGAAAACCCATTGCTTGTGCTCTGCGGCTTCTCCATTCTCCATTCTCCATTCTATTAATCGCAATATGATCCCACAAACAATCACTATGCCTAGTACATGCCCTTTATAAAGTTGCTGCCTTCTAATAAAAATAAATTTTGTAGAGTTATTATTACTTACACATTAGGACATATTACCAATCTTTAGTGTTTATAAGTAAGTCATATTGTATGTACAAATAAATTATACAAACTCATCCATATAATTTAATATGGTAACATCTGATGTCACATAATCATAAAATATTATATCAGTTTATACAAATAAATTTATAAAATTTGTTTATACTTATAATTTCACTATAAAACATATTCATTCCCTGCGCCTTGACAATTATCAATCAGCAAAATTGATCAGATTCATAATTTTAAAATATTGAAATTTAAAAAATATATATATATATATATATTATATAAGAATTGTTTATAATAATCTTTTGTTTTATCGTATGTGGTGAGTTTGTACGTTTCTGTTTAGATTTTTAAATTTGGGTTATCAATGTTTCGTCTTTTAAACTTAAAATTGGTTATTATTTTATGAAAAAATATTTTTCAATAGACTAGGCTGTCAATTGGGACTTGAAATTATGAATTTGGTTGGGAAATAATAAATTTTTTATGGGTAGAAAATTTAGTGTTTCCAATTAGATTTTTGAATTCCACTTTACAATTTTTAAATTGAAATTGGTTATTAATCAATGAAAAATTTTTTGTTTACTTTACTGATTTTCTATTCAGTAAACATGAAATATCTAATAAATGTGATCACGCTTTTAGGGTAGGTCATGCCTGCATATATTGTTCATCAAATAGAGGCGTACTTGGTATACATTGACTGCCCATATTTTCTTGCAGGCCAGACTGGAAACATTGGTAGGACAAACGAAAATCTAAATGAACCGGAATAAGAGTACCATGAGAAGGCCATGTCTTTGAGCAGGATGTTTTGAGGAGAAGACAAGCTACACATGTTTTTGTTGAAAGTTTGCTCCTGCCTCTCTATGTAGGCCTCTAATGATGATTTAATGGCCAAATGGTGTTTTGTCTTAATATATAGTTCAAAAATATTATACTTAATATTTGATTTTGAGAAGTTAGTGGCATTAAAGATCTTTTTGTCAAACTTTTTTGTATTATACTATTTCTGTTGTTTCATAAATGAACCTTTTATGAGTTTTTTTTTTTTTTTGAGGGAGAAAGAAGAGGCCTTGCACAAGATACTGCAGTTAGAAAAACGGTTGCATCAAAAACGGAAACTGGATATGGGAATTGAAGACTTGAGAGGCAAAATGCAGGCGATAGCATGAAGACGCAGACGATGCCGCGGTGCAGGTGATGAAAGAGGTGAATTAAGAGTTGGCAGAGAAAGTTGAGGATTTGGGTTCTTTGGAGGAATTAAATCTAACTCTTATCACCAAAGTGCTTCAGAAAAATGATGAGCTACAAGAAGCACATAAAGAGTTGAGTCAGGTATCCCTAATTACACTCCTTCAATGATATCTTGTTGATCAAATGGCTTAAGCCTAATCAAGGGAAATTTAACAAGTAGGTATGTGGCAAGCATGGTGGCCAAAGCAAACAGTCAAGATGCCCCATTGAGGCAAATCTGTACTCCAAAATATTAGTGACTACTGGTTAAGGGATAAAGGATTTAGAAAGTTAATGGGAAAGGTGAGGGATTTTTGGGTTATTTTTTCAGAAAACCAACCAATAAGAAGTCACCAGTATCTATTTTCACTAAATATTTAGTAGTAAATAATGTTGTATCTGTAATTGACCTGCAGGGGAGGTCAATTATTTCCCATTATAAATGCAGTGAAATAGTGAAGAATATAACATAGTGACTGGGGTTAAATTTCCCCTAATCACTTGATTTGGAGAAGTATAATATTTTGAAGCCATAATAAACCTCCATGTTACTTTACGGAGAGACTTCAAATATAGGCACATAGAACATATATGTATGACTTGTAATGTAAAAAATCTAAGGTCATTATAAATTAAATGAACTCCAAGTGAGAAAATAAAGACAGTCACAGAGATCTTCTCTACTATTGTAAGTCATATAGAATGAAACATAACAGAAATAAATTTATGCAAATCCAAGAAATGCAATAGTCCATCACAATTATGTTTAAAATCCCAGAAACATACCAACAATAAATTTCAATGTGGGGGAAAATGTAATATTAGGATTACAATCTAAACTACCAGACATATCTATAGCAATGCAGAATTAATTCCAAACCTCAAGCAAGCGATCTCCCAATCATAGAGCACGGCCTGCCAGTGTAGCCTGTAACCCAGAGAGATCTCCACAATAGATGCTGCAAAGAAGTTTCATATGTTCTCATGGATCACACATTAATAGCCGTTGAATATCTACTCCCTTCAAAACTGGCAGGTGACCATTGGCCAGACAAAATTTCCATGCAACCCTACCTAGCAAGACAAGATATTATTCATGGCATTCAATGAACAAAGAAAGGTTCTGCTTATTGTCAGTAAAACTACCAATCAAGCCATTTCATCACAGTGTGGCTACTAAAATATAATATATGATCAAAAGAGAGAAAAAACGACACATTGCATTTCTAGAACACAAACATAGAGTCCAGATAATGTTCATAGACAAGAAAATTCCATGAACTTACATGAAAATACTAAAAGCTTAACAGAGAGATTGAACTTAAAAAAGGGTTAGTGGTTTAAAGAACAAACTACGAATCCTAGCAACTTAAGTACAAACTGATGTGAGAGCAGCTAATACTTATAGCGATTGGAAAAAGGAATGGGTTGTCATTTGAAACAAGAGATGGTTAACCAATTGAGACTCCATAAACAAAAGTTTAAATAGAAGGGGGCTAACATCACTTTTTCATAAGAGAAACAAGCCTACTAAACAAGAATTAGAAAAGAAACTTCCCTTTAATATATGCAAATTTGACTATCAAAACATAAAATCCATACCAAACTTGATGGTTGCTCCAACCGATCGGATGCAAAGAAAAGTCAATCTAAAACACAATCAATAAGAAATTCTTCAACTGAGACATACAAAATAAGTACAAAAAACATACAACACCAAGTTACGGATAAAAAAGACAAGAACTTCTGCTCTCCATAAAGTTCAACTTCAACAATCAAACTCCCAAAGCAAAAGTATCATTTTGGAGAGAAAGTTTATAATTTACTTCAAACTAGCAAATATGCTGCATCATACCATTGTTTGTTCAATCTGCTTTGGCTCTTATGCATGTAATTTGCCGCTCCTTTCATAATAGGTATTAAGTGCAACAAAATGCACAAATTAATAAACTAGACTGAACAAAAAGCCAGGAGAAAATTCCACAGTTATGCTACAAAAAGGCAATTAACAGAAGATTAATCAACATAAGGAATATTCATAAATTACGCAAATTGTTGCCAAAGGTGTACAAGGATATGTGGATGTAAGGCACACTCATACAATTGAATAAACAACTCCTAAACCTTTCTTTTTCGGTTCTTATTCACTTTAAATGAACATTTTGTCCGTTCTCAACACCTAAACCATACAACACACCAGCATATTTATCCAATGAGTTGCTAAAGAAATTCTCTTTTAATTTCCTGAATGTACAAGATGTAAGCAAACTATCTGAACCCGCTTGATGACAAATCCCAACTCTTTCAACTTCCAACAACTCTGCAAGCTTGTTCAATCCACCATGAAGACTATTGCAAAACTTCATCAAGTGCTTGATGTCATATAATGTTGGAAAATAAATTTTGATCAACTTAAAGAACTCCGCTTGTGAATCAGGCAAATTCAGGCAAGTCAAGACCTTTAGCAAGTACCCGAAGTCATACCCACTATGAAATGTCACCCAACGCACATTATCATTCAAAACAATCCCAGATGACATCAATAACTCTCCAAACCTCATTGCATCTACACCCTTTTCATTATTTTTATTAAAATCAATCCCACTTTGTTTCAAGAGCTCAATAGAGTCATTGGCAAACACATCCTCATTGATATTGAACTCACGAAAATTAAATTGCCAAATGCAATATTTATCCGTCCCACACGTGGGTAGGTTACCTTGCTCATCCGAAAAAGTGAGCCCCAACTGGATTAACTTCAACATATCAACATTGTCTTTCAAAGTTTGATAATGATAGTCGTTACCGTTCTTGAAATTTCCCACAGGTCTCAAAACAATGCCAGGAAATTCAGTGTCCATTGCAACATAAGGGAAATCATCAATGATTTGGCGAATCAAATCAAATTCTTGTTCAAGAGTATCATTCCAAACCTCTCGAATTTGGATTGAATCGCCCTTTGGCAACAGGGACATTGCTTAAAAACTACAAAAACCAACAACAAAACTCTCTCTAGAACTAAGAATTAGCGATTGCATAAAAAAAACCCTAATCTCAAGTCCACCAAGATCTGCACAAAATCAAACAAAAAAAAAATTCAGCCATGAATTGTCAACAAGTAACAATCTTTCTCAAACGAAAAAAAAAAACTAATCCCAATTTGGCCAAGCAATTACGAAAATGAATCAAGTCCACAATAATTCACAACAAAAACAACAATTGTAAGAAAATTATAGCAAATAATTAACAAAAGATGTAATCAGACCTTAAAAAAGTGAAAACTGAAAATTCGAACGGCGAATCATGAGAGAAAAAATGCAGATTCTAGAGAGAGAAATGAACATTATTTAGAGAGAAAAAGGAAAATTCGACGTGGGCTTCTGGGGTGTCTACAGGTTTTTTTGTTTTTGTTTTTAGTGCTCGCCTCCCGAAGAAACGAAAGGAGAGAATAAAAATAATTGCAGCTTTTGAAATAAAAAGGAGGAGAGAGAGGAGAAAGGTGGAATTCTATTCCTCAAAATTTAAGTAGAGTTACTTTTATAGCACATTATGGTTAAAATGATGTACAGTTTTACCTTAAGCATCCTAATATAAGCCAGAATTTAACCTAGGGTAAATAACATTTTTCCGCAGCTTTGGCTTAAGGCCAAAAAAATTTATTCCCATCGAAAGATTAGTTTATTTTCAAATTTTTATTGGTTTAATTTTAAAATTTTAAATAATTATTTATTATTTAATTTCTATTAAAAATCTCAATTAATTATAAAAAATAAAATTATCATTATATCAGTAATATTAAAATAAATAAAATTTCATTTTATTTTCCTATCATAAATTTAAAAATTCATAATTTTCTTATAGTCTAAGTTTTAAAAGTTTATTCACCCTTAAGTTTTGCATCATTTCCCTTTCCTTCTTTGGCAATGAGGCTATGGGTGAGACCGTTTTTATTCTATCCTTCTCCCTCTGTCATCAACAATGATAGTCGAAAATAAACAAAGAAGTTTTGATGCTAATGAAGAAGCCCCAACCAACTTCTTTAGATTCATTAGCCTTTTCCATCAAACTGACTTCAGACAAAGCTTTCATCATACAATTTGTCTTCGTCTGGAGCCAATTTGATGAAGACAAAGCGTTGGGGCTTCTTTGTTTGTCATCAACCTTTGTTGTTGGTGATAAAGAGAGAAGGATGAGATAAAAACAATCTCGACCGAAGTCCGATCGTCAAAAAAGAAAGGAGAAAGAATGCAAACCCTAAGAGGAAAATATATTTTTTTAAAATTGAAGTTGAAGAAAAATTGTAAGTTTTTAAAACTAAGATTGAGAAATAAGATTAAATTTTATTTATTTTAATATTATTGATAAAATAATAATTTTAATCTTACAACTAATAAAAAATTTTAACAAAAATTAAATTATAGGTAGATATTTAGATTTTCGAAACTTAATAAGTGAAAGTTTGAAAATAGACTAAATCTTGGGTGAAAATAAATCTTTTGGCCTTGGTTTAAAAACATTTTTCCATCTTTAATTTGTATAAATAATATACAAAATGATCTTTTTACCTTTTCAGTTAATGAAATTTACTAATTAAAATAAATAGTAAGTCGAAATCAGGTTTTTTAGAACTTAATAATAGAGAAGGTGTATAATTAAAATACCCTTCAAGGGTATTGCTTTCTAAAATGTATAGTTTCAATTGGCATAAGTTTGCTTGTCTATTATTTTAAATTTTCCTCCACAACATTTTTGTTGAATTAATAAAAATAGAAAAAAAATAATATAAAAATAATATTTAATTTAGAATTGTATTCACAAAATTAGAATTCCAACTCATATAAGTTTAGTATGGGTTTTCTGTGGTGGTCCAAGACGATATATCAGGCCCAGTTCATAGCCCAAAATTGAAGGACAATTTCGTAAATTCGAATATAACTAGGGTTTATAGAGTCTGTATATAATCGCTTTTCTTCTTCCTCACATCCCACTTGCTCGCCGTCACGGGACTCTTCACTATCTCACTTGCAAGGTCTGTCTGTCTCTCTTATTTTGAATCTACTCTCAAGGGTATGCTTCACTTTTCTGAATAAAATTTGTTGTTCTTAAAATTACGATCTGGGTTTTTGTGTTCTTCAGGAAGGAAATCTGTTAAACATCCGAACTAAAACAACAAAAATGTCAGGGTAAGTATACTTTCATTAATTTTTTATGTATGTGGGTTTTTTATATTACATTAAATGTAATTACTCTTATGTTATGAGGTTGTACAGATTTGAATTTGTCAAATAGTGTTTAAGTGCTTTATGTTTTTTAATGTTTTGTTAATTGAAATTAATTTTCCAGTATAGACTCTTGCGTGTTATGATTCTTTTGTTAACAATTTTTTTCAGAGTTTATGGGAAATAAATAGTTTGCTAAATTAAGTTGTTTTATTTTTTAAAACACTGTAAAATATTAATGGATGTAGTGTTTGATCTGATAGGAAATTGCTTGTTTAGTGGTGGATTGTTTGGTTAACCTTGATTAGAACCTACTTTGGATGCAAGGTTTAAGCCAAAATCTGGGGCTTAGTATTGAACTTTTGTGTTTTGGGAATTGAAGTGATTTGTGCTCCGAATGTATGTTAGAATTTACTATTACTGTTTTGTTGATTTTGGAAAATTAATTTTGCAGTGAAGAGGTTGTTCCTGCAGCTGAGACCACCCCAGTCCCTCTGGGTGAGGCAATGGATCTCATGACGGCATTGCAGGTTGTGCTCAGAAAGTCACTTGCTCATGGTGGGCTTGCTAGGGGCCTGCATGAAGGTGCAAAAGTGATTGAGAAGCATGCAGCCCAGCTGTGTGTATTGGCAGAGGACTGCAACCAGCCTGACTATGTCAAGTTGGTGAAAGCTCTTTGTGCTGACCACAATGTGAGCTTGCTGACAGTTCCTAGTGCAAAGACCCTTGGCGAGTGGGCTGGTGTAAGTATTATGAATTGTTGATTTTTCTGTCCAGGATCTTTTACTCTCCTTTATAGTTTGCAAAAAAGTCTTCGTTGCTTTATCATATCTTTTGTGATGGTAGTCATATGTTGCAAGCATATCATATCCCTACTGTGTTACCTTGTCAATTTTTTTGTCAAATGATGTTAGTGCAGAGATAAAATAATGTAACTTTCCATCTGGTTCTTGTTTGAATGGTTGAAGGAGAGTCGTGGTTGCTTTTGTGGACATTGCATAGTTTTAGTTACTGTGGAAAAAATGCCATGATTAAAAGAAAACTGACTACCTTTCTGCTTTGTGTTTGTAGAGTAACACTTTTTTGCTGTTGTCACCTCAATTAATGTAAAATAGGCTTTGGCATCTAATCTAAATCATATGTAGCTGTTTTCCTCGGTTACAGTTTACAATTCTTTTTTTTTTTTCCCAATCAGGTTTCCAATTGTTTGTAGTCTGTGTAAAAATCATAATCTTATGATACCACTCAGTTGGGAGGAATTTTTATCGGTCTTTCTCACATTATAAAGTTTCTTATTTTATTGGTTTTGCATTGAATTTTTTGTTACAACTTGCAACATGTTGTTTACTCGAAGATTGACAATGTTTATTACTACTGTTAATGTATGTTAATGTTGCTTTGGTTGCAGTTGTGTAAAATTGACTCTGAGGGAAAGGCCAGGAAGGTTGTTGGTTGTTCCTGTGTTGTTGTGAAGGTGTGAATTGATCTCATTGGACAATGGTATATTACATGATAATAATTTGTCTTCTAAATGGTGTTTTTAACTTTTTTGTTACTGGTTTTCAGGACTTTGGCGAGGAAAGCGATGGTCTTAATGTTGTCCAACAGCATGTTAAGTCTCACTGAGTAGTTTCAAATGGTCCTAAACTCATTTGATGGGGGTCATAATTAGATGATATTCATAGAGACCTCTGTTTTTTGTTTAATTTGTGGGCTGTTTTGCTCGATAGAATTCCTTTTTTTTTTTTTTTTTTTCGAGTGTTCAGTTATTGCCTCAGTGTTTTGTTTAGCTTAATTGCAATTGAACATCTCATTTTCATGTTTTTGGCTGGATCTAGCAATTATGTTTTGAGCAAAAGTTGACACTTAGAACATGCCAATTTATCATATTACAAGCTTTCCTTGAATTTGAATATACTGAAAATTTGGACGGATTTTTAAGTTTAATGAAAAATTTAACTATCGATACTGAAAATTCCAGAAATTATTTTAAAATTTAATTCGGAATAATGTATAATCATATGTGCTGTTGAGAAGTAAATTGAACGGTTATTTGATTAAACTTCTCAAATAAAAGTCTATTTTAAATATTGAATTGTTGTAAAAATAAGTTTGCATCCCTTAAGTATCGATTTTAGCTGTCAAAGTTTGCGGAGGGATGGAAATTTGTCATTTCAGTAATACTCAGTCGGCAGCGTTAAACACAAATCCTTATTACCAAGACATGGATAATATTATATTTAGTCACAAATTATCAATGTGGCCGGGCCAGACGCACTCTTTGTCAAACCAAAAAGTGAAGCGCCGAAGGCGGCGAGTGGCGAAAGTCGCAGCAACGGATGTAAAAGTAACTTATAACGTGCCAAAGTGAATGCATAAAGTGGGCAGAATCCGAAACTGGGCTCTGTTCTGTGCTTCCTTCCTGCATGTCAACAGTCAACACTTAGCCTCCTGTTTGCTTGTTTTTCCTATTTTTATTTCTTGAATTGGGTAAATTTTAGGCAAGTGATTGTGTTTAACAGCTGCAAGTATGTTGTTTCCTTTGTGGGGTTTCACTTAGTAATCAACATTTTCATTTTGGAAGTGTTAACTAAGTGTCAGCCTTTTAAAGTTAGTGCTCTTTAGGGGTGTTTTTTTTTTTTTCTTTGTGGGATTGAAAATGGGCTCTTCAGGGAGAGATGTGGAGCACGAGGAACAGCTTAAGGAGGTCGGGAATGTGCTGCTGAGTCCTCCATCTGCCATTGATGAACTTACCGCTCTTCTTGATGTAATGACCAGTTTTTTATTTTTATTATTATTTTTTGTGAAAATGGGTTGATTGTATTCTTGTTTATTAATGTTGGTGTGCAATTGTAATGTTTTGGGTTCTCTGATTCTTGAATGAAATGTTAAATTATCAACTGGGTATTATTTGGGTTTTCAGGTGTTTACAAACAGACTATGTTTTCAATATATGCTTCAATTTGTATCCTGGTTACATGTTCATTCAGAATATTCAAGTGCATGTTATTGCAG
Source organism: Mangifera indica (assembly GCF_011075055.1). Lineage (NCBI taxonomy): Eukaryota > Viridiplantae > Streptophyta > Magnoliopsida > Sapindales > Anacardiaceae > Mangifera > Mangifera indica. The sequence continues at coordinate 122,588 of NW_025401129.1, forward strand.
TATAGCTAAGTATTGTAAGTGTCAAATGGTGATTTTTTTTGGGTGATATGTAAGCTTCCTTTTTGCATTTCTTGTAGTATGGTATAATATGTTTGTATTAGGACTTGATTTTTTTTCATTTAAATTCATTTTCGTTCCTCAATTTCTATTCCATAATGAAAATAGATGTTTGTTTGTGGAATCAGTGATAAGAAGTTAACGGGCTCTTTCGAAGTATTCAATGGCACTATCTTTACATGGTTTTATATTATCAGTTTCTGGCATATTTTGTAAATTAAGATTGCTTTTTGAATCAGTTTAAAAGTTTCTTTAAGCTAATAATTTTTATTGTGATAGGAGCTTCTTTTTTATGGTACTTGGATTTTTGGTTACTGATATTTAAAGTGTAATTTTTATAGTTTTCACTCTGGGAAGTTCTTATTTAAAACAGGGGCTAGTTGTAGTTTGAGCTTCATATCTGACAATGCTTTTATTAACTCTATCTTGGCTACTTGCCAAGCTTCACCAGTGCCATAGCTTCCTTATGGATTTTTCTTGCTTCTCGTTCATTGCTTCATTTCAAACAAAACTCCTTGGGTTAATTCTATTGGTTTGATTTGTTTGCTAGAAAGCTGAGCACTTGCTTGCAAATGTGGAACAAGCACCTCCAAGGTCAATGCAAGATGCACTTCTACCGTCAATGGAGGCATTAATTGCTGATGAGCTACTGAGGTACTCAGACACAGATGTGAGGCTATCAGTTGCATCTTGCATTAATGAAATCACCTGAATAGCAGCCCCAGAGGCTCCCTATGATGATGACATTATGAAGGTGCTATTCTGATAAAATTTTCAATCTAAACAGAAATTTGTAACTGATGAGCTGCAGTTAGAGGATGATTTTGTTGACTCTTATGTTTTCTGTTTAAAAATTATTGGTGGATAGGAAATTTTTGAGCTGTCTGTTGCAGCTTTTGAGAAATTATCACATGTCTCTGGTCATTGTTATACAAAGGCAGTTTCCATTCTTGACACTGTTGCGAATGTAAGTTCATGCTTGGTGATGTTGGACCTTGAGTGTGATACATTGATTATTGAGATGTTTCAACATTTCCTAAAATTCATTAGGTAAGTTCATTGTCCATATTGTTTATTGTTTTTCTCTATCTCTTCAAACTGATGTTAAAACTCATACCAATTTCTATAAACTCCTCAAAGATAATTCCCTGTTTGATGTAAAGGTCAAACTGATGTTATATCCCATGGCTTGAATATTTAATATGAATATTCCATACAGCTAGACAAAGTTGTTCAACTTATGGGATCATAACATTCAGTTTCAGTCTTGAACTTATGGAACTATAATAGCTGGAACAAAATCCATGTTTAGAACCTAGTCAATTTGTGTGCATGGAGTTATAATATAAAATTCACCATATTGATGATAGTATGCCCAAAAGTCAACTGAGCTTTCATATTTATGGAGCATTGGGCTCGACAAGGCAAGACCAAGGTGAATTATGTATGATCCATACACTTTTGGACTATGATTTAGTTGTACAGTTATACTCAGGCGAACTAAAGTCATGTGCTTGTTGATGTATTCACATAAATGCAACATTGGCTCTTTACCGTTTTGTATTGGTGAATAGGATGGTAGTTGTCAGCTCTTAGACTTTTATGGTAGAGAGATATTTTGGCACCATTTAATTAATTTTCTAAGTCTCTCAAAATATTTTATTATTGTAGTAAGCTGAGGTAGTCTTTGCTTCTCATTTTACTTATGTAGTAGTCGAGAACTTGATGTCCTTTTTCATTTCTTAGCACCGCAACTATCAATTACATCTTCCGTTAGTGATTAATTACTAATGGTGTTTTCCTGCTAATTCTAAGGTCCAACCATTGACATGCTGTATTTTCATCCATGGAAACAATTATGACCCTGGTCATAGATGAAAGTGAAGATATTTCCTGGGATCTTCTCAGTGTTCTCTTAGCTAGTGTCCGAAAGGAGAATCAAGTAATTACTTCTTGTTCAATAATTTCTGGTCATAGTTTTAATTGTTTTTTCTAATTTTTATTTAGTCCTTTCTGTTCTGAAATTTCAGGATGTTTCTACTGTTTCTTGGAAGCTAGGAAAGAAGTTTATCACTAGTTGTGCTGCTAAGCTTAAATCCAGTTTCATGGATGCAGTGCAGTCTAGAGGCATTGCTTTGGATGAGTATGCTGAGATAGTTTCCCATATTTGCAAAAATGAATATAAAACTCTCCAGGGTCTTGATTGTAATGGGAAATACTTGGTATGTTTCTCCTCATATCACTAGTACATGGTTGGCATTCCCATGTTGGAGATGTTGTCTTACCCTCATGCAATTTTTTGCTTTGATTGAATACACTGTTTATTTAGTTTTGATTTCATTTACTGAATTTAAATCTTTGAAGTTTGTTTCTCTAATAATTTCCTGAAGCTAATCTTGATTCTTAGCTGCTCTTGTTTTGGGCGTTTTCCTCTTTCCTTGGATTTTTGAATAGAAGAAAGTGAATAGATTCTATAATATAATGAACACAAAAAAGGTTTTCAGCTAGAGACGATTATAAAATGGCCAGCAGAAAATTAAAGCAAAGGACAGTGCTGTGCATCTGCTATGTTCATGATTAGTAAGGGATATATATAAACTGGTCAACTAATTTGTATGAGATGTGTATAGAGGACTTTGTTATGCAACTTCAGCAGCATAGGGTGATGATATAATTATAATGAAAATGTGTTAGGACTAATGTTTATGTCTCTCTTAGGAAAAGAAAAAAATAAAGAGGGGAGGGCAGTTGGTAGCAAACAGGAAGAGAGGAGGGTCTCAACTATACTAACAAATCAACAACAGGAGAAAGAGAGACGTGGCATATCATTAGAGGAAGAGAAGAAGAGATTAGTTGAGGAAAGGAAGAAAAAGGGAGCGGGTGGAAATGCAGAGGCAGAAGGAAAAATTTCAGGAATGTGGGTGGGAGAGAGCCAGCCTCTCGGAAGCTGAGCAAGAAAGAAGCTGGTGCACTGCATTTTGTGTTTTTGTGGATTTTGGGGAATCAAGTCTGTTTGTTCTAAGCTGGTGTTATTGAGTGTAATCTGTTCCGGTGTTGTACTTTGATAACTATCTATGTATTAGCTGAGAAATAGTCTTTGTATTGATGAGAGAATATTGTAACCAAATTAAAAAAATCAATCAATACAATTAGTATTTTTTGCATCCATTTACAAATACATGTTCTGTTTCTGGCTGTAAGTGCTTGCTTCTGCATTACTTCCATATTGGTGATTGAGTTGTGAGGTGTGGTTCTGCCTGGAATTGCTCTGGTTCTGAAGCATTGCTCAGGTACGCATCAAAATGTTTGTAGAGTCTATGGATGTTATTTTCAGTGCATGAATATTTTAAACACACGGAGTAAGGTATTATGCTACATTCTTATTTTTTGGTACATGTTCTTTCCATGTGGCATGTATACGCTACATTCTTATTCGTTAGTATAGCAATGCCTTAAACTATCCTTGGTCTTATTGCTGGAAGAATAGAATTGGATGTTGGGTCATAAACTCTTGTATACCTCTTTCTCACTGTGGAACAAGCTTTTTAAGTGTCGTTTAAATCCATCATAAAAACTCTGGATGGAATCAATGGCTGTTTTGATCCAACTTGACCCTTTTGGTGCTAATACTGGCTGTATAAACATGCATCACTATGTTTTTAAATGCCTGATAAACTTCTTGGACAAATCTGGTTTCTTTTGAATCATGTAACTGGTATACCAGGTCAATGCTCTTGAAAATCCAGTAGATGAATTAAGTGGCCATTAAAATTGATCATGAAGGAGGTCTCTATTCCACTTGTAAATCCTTGTGCCTGATCTATATCTTTTTCTTGTTACAAAAATGTGAAACATATTTTCATACATAGCCATCGAATTTTCCTGAAATGCATACAAGACCGTCGGTCATATCATTAGCACTGAAATAAGAGCAGTTTCTGTGAAAATAATCATGATTCAGGACAAAAATTTTGATAAATTGCATTAGCATGCTTCTGGCAGATGAAAAATTGAGCTTTTTGATATTACATGACCTTGATGACATTATGTCTGAACTGTTGCTATATATTTTGTTTTTATTTTTGTTGTTGTTTTAATAATCCTTTTATAATAGTTGTAACTTACATTCAAATTTCTATTGATCAGACGACTAACAGATTAGATTCTGTTTCTCATGGAGAAGTTTGCCACGGTGTGGATAATATTTTCAAGACAATGAAGTGTAATGGAACTTCTCCATCTAGGAATGATGAATCCATAGATAATAGGACCTCAAAAGTATCTGAGCAGTGTACTTATGCTGACCATTCCAGAAGTATTGATGTGAAAGGCATTGCTGAACCTGATAATTTAGACTCTGTGAGGAATGTCAAGTCAGATACCAAGCCAGAGAGTGCTTGGAAGAAAAGGGGTAGATAACCTAATTCCTTGATGAATCCAGAGGAAGGCTATGACCACTCTAGGATTTGTACTGGAAGAAAAAATTCTGAATTACCTGGTCGCAAAAGATCTCATGATGAGGAATTTCATTATTCACCATCTGTAGATCCAGATTCCAAGAAGATAGCTTTTCTGCCAACAGAAAAGAATGTGGGTGAACCTGCTTCTTCCCCAACCACAAAAAGCCACATTAATGAGGAAAGTCATCCTCGAAGGGGTTGGCCAAAAAAAAAAAAAACGGAGCATGGAGGATCAAAATGGTGATCTCAATTCCCTCTCAGTGAGATTGATCAGATCTGCAAATTCTATGTTGAAAAAGGAGCCTGAAAACAGACATGACAAAGACATAAAACGACATAAGTGCTCATTAGAAGGTGAACTTGCTGCAAGGGCTAGTGAAGAGACTGCTGCAGCTCCTCAATGTGGAGTTTTGGAGAATGAAATTGATGTCCCAAGTGGTCTCAAGGGAAAACCACAAAACCTGCCAGCTATTAAGGCAAGGGGAAAGGGTATCAATGAGGACAAGCCATCAGTCCAGACAGATGTCAAGAAAGGGAGTTTGATTGTCACTGCTTCAGCTAATGGTATTATTGATGCATCTAATACTAAGGTACGGAAAAAAGAGAGGAGTTTTATTCTCTTAAAATCTTGTTAATTGGTAAAGTCTTTGTTTTGTTATAAGCTCTCACATTATCTTCCTTTCTTGTCAATCATGAAGGAGGGGAGAACTTCTAAAGTTGTGGGTAAATCATCAAATAGAGATGGAAATAACTCAGAGGAAACTCCTATCACAGAAATCAAGAAGAAATACACTTCCTGGAAGAAAGCAGTAATAAACTTATTTGTGGGGTCTATGACTTGTCTATCTTCTTTTGGTTTCTTTATAAATGTCGGCTGATATAAGCTCTAATGTTTTTAACCTGCTTGTCAACCATATAGAAGAGGAATACTGCATCTAAATCATCAAATAGAGATAGAAATCACTCAGAGGAAACTCCTAAAACCAAAGTCAAGAGGAAGTGTACTGCTGGGGAGGAATTGGTATGAATTCATATTGTTCGTCTGCTCTGGAGCTGGTAATTTTGACATGACATCATTTTCTGGAAAGATATTGACATCATTTATTCTTATCTTAGAAGTGGCCAGTAAAGAATTATTTTGACATCTTTTGCTATAGTGCTATATAACATCCATTAGCTAAATTATTCAACCTTTGTTATTATTCACAAACTGCAGAAGAGTAGCATTGATATCTCCATCCCTTAGACGTCACTTATAAAAAAAAAAAAACTCAGAATTAGTTAATAAAATATCAAATAGAGCAAATAAGTACTGTCTACATTCATCTAGAAACGCTTTTGTTTTTTTCTTTTCTCCTTTGTTTCCTTGATCCCAGTGGAACAGTGTTTTGTTGTAGCTTATTTGTACGCTGAAGCTCAGGATTTTCTCATCAGATGTTTAGGAAGCTGAACCACTTGCTTGTTTTGAACATATGGTCCCCTTAGTTAATTATACTGGCTTATTCTGTGGATTGCCTTAACTACTCCTCAAATCATCTTCTTTGATCTAATAGTATTTTATTTGCTTTACCCTTCTGTATCTCTTCATCTCTTCTTAATCTTAATGTCATGTTTCTGCATCTTTATGTTTGTTTATTGTTCCAATTCAGGCTTCTGAAATGCGTGGCACAGTGAGCAATTGGTTGGTAAGAGAGTAAAGGTTTGATGGCCAATGGACAAGACGTGAGTACTTCAGTGCACCTTGCTTCATAATTTGCTGAGTAATATTCTTTTTAAATAAAAATTCTTTGTCTTCTATTTATTTATTTATTTATTTTTGGTCTTGGCAAGTTGATTGCTTTCATTGGCTTCTGCAATTCCAAGTCTCATTCTCTAAAACATTAGAATTATCCTTCACCTCCTAACGGTCAATTTGGAGATTGAGATTAATCAAGTAAGCCTGCATATGTCCTATAGTTGTGTTACGATCCAGAACAATCATGCCTCCATTTCATTACAGGACTAAGCGTGATCTCTTTACAAATTCATTTAGGTTCTAACACATAATGCTTGTCTAAGAAGGAACTAGTAGCTGGAGATTGTTAGACTAACACTCAAGGCTTGGTAACTGCCTAGCAATAGTATTGCATGTGATGTAGCTACATCAACTCACTGAATGAGTGGGCAAAGTCTTGCATACTATATGCAAGGCTTCTGACATGGAGGAAACTTGACTAAAAAATGCATGGTCTTCATCTGGTGATGGATTGGGGCAAAGCTTTTGTAATGTCACTTATTGTTTCTTGGTGCTTTGTATGTTTGGCAAACATTGTGTTCCCAAGGTCTCCAGAGCTACCCAGAGTTCACGAATATTCATTTGTTAAGGATACAATGATGTTGTATATTTGTGACTATGGAATTTTGAGCCCTTTGCCCCGTAGCTGTATTTATCTTTCACCATGGATATTTGTAAGACACAAGTTGAAACTTTGTTTTTCTCATGAGGCACTTTTTCTTGTTCTACAGGTTTTATGAAGGTGTCATTGATTCTTATGACTGCATAAAAAAGGGGCACAAGGTAAAATGAATTCGAATACGATATGGATAATCTAATTTATACCAAAGGTCTTGTTAATTTACAAGTCATTGTGCTGTTTCTTACTGCCTATAATCCATGGTCTATCATTTAATACCTAATGTGTTGTTAAAAATTCTTTCTTTTTGTGGATTTTGCATAGATATTATATGCTGATGGGCATGTAGAGAGATTGAATCTTGAAAGACAACGTTTTAAACTGGTTGGAGATGTTGATTTGTCAAAAGAGGTGAGTTTTCTGCTATTATGTGCAATTTTAATTTTCTTTACTATGTTAGCAATTCCCATGTAACATACTGATACTATAAACAGGGACAAGAGATTGATGTGCTAAAATCTGATTCTTCATCCCATATGTAAGTATTGCTCATCAGATATACTTTTGCCTTCTTGCAGAAGTCTTATATTTTAAGGTTTAAACATCCAACACGGGAGTATACTTTGTACCTTTTGTTCTTTTGCACTAGAGTAGTCACCAATTTTATATTGTAATGCAACAAGATGTATAAGATGTATTTTTTGTGGTTTGTTAATTGGTCACATCGTATTCTTAAAATGCTTTTGTTTTATCATTCAATGAACGTGTTTTTTTTTTCGCTCAAATCCCAATGTAGTTGTTCTTTGTGGTCAATTCCTTTGGCTTATACATCTTTGATTTTTCTTTTCTTTACATGAGCAGATCGCAGAGGGAAAAACATGAGACAAAGTTTCAGCTGGTCAAAGAAGTGAAGGCCTCATCCTTGAAAAGGTTGGTCTATAATCTTGAATGAATTATGAATCAGTTTTTGGTATTTTTGGCCCTTAGCTAATAACATGGTTTTCTAGGAGTAATGATCATGCCATTGCATCCAAAGCGAAGGCTAGAAAATCAGCTGGTGCTTCTGCCAATGGTACTAAACTTGACAAAACTATTACCCATGGTGAACCAATGATCGATGCACCTGGAAAAGATTGCGGTTCGAAAGGGGATGATCACAACTCCATAAACAAATTGATAGTGAAAGACAGGAAACTGATATTGACCATAACCAGACCACAAAAGACTAATACGACCCCTACCAAGAGCAAAAGCTCTCAAGGTGATGGTGGGGAATTTCCAGGCGTTTGCAATACTGTCGGAGAGGATTTTGACAAAGAGAAAGAAGCAAAAAATGTGGAATGTTCAACCAACATTGAAGCGAAGGAAATACTGGACATAGACCAAGTAATATAGGGAGAAGAGGCTTGAAAACTTACAAGTTTGGGTTCTGTATAGTGGAAGTGTTGGTTTATATATAGTGGCTGTGTTTTTGAGGTGAATATCAGCTCATTTGTGCCTTCTTATTTTGCCAGAGAGCTGTAAATTCATCTTCTTCCCTCTACTGTGTAATGGGGTGTAGAAAACTGAGGTCACAGACAGACCATTTAGACTGCAATTTAATTAGTTATCCATATATTAAAGATCATATTTAAGTATATTATCATCATTTTGTGTAATGAGTTATTGCATCCCTTTTATCAGAAGAGTCAATTGACAGCTACGGATATGAAAAAAATAAGCTGCAATTTGACTTACATTGTTGAATAATTTCTATGATTAAGTTCACTGATTGATTGGTTAGGGAAGAAAAGCTAACTCATAGATTGATAATGAATAAAATAATAATAATTAACGGTAGGTGAAGGTTAAACAAATAATGCTACAAAATTACACTATTAATTTATAATATATACACGCTCACGTGGATGAGGAAATAAAGTAAAACTTCTGGGGTAATTTCGTAATAGACTAGAATGATTTAATCTCATTTGAGGAGGCATTCACACAAAGAAGAAAAAAACAAAAACATTTGGAAAATTGAAATTTTTACCCTCATTTGGGCCCATGTATATATTTAGGAGACGTTTGATTTCGGTAATATTTTATTACCAAAATAGAAAGATTACTTTGAAAATAGATTACTTAGAAGATTACTGGGTATAAATGATTACTATGTTTGATAAAATTTGGTAGGTATAAATAATTATTGTATTTGGTTAAAGGTAATAAAAAATTACTAATAAATTATTTTACTTAAATGTCCTTAAATATAATTATTTTTAAATATTTTTTATATTATTTATCATATTAATTAAAAATAAATTTATTTTTGTCTCAAAAAATTAATAAATAATAATATAATTATAATAAAATCAAAATTACCTTGATAATCTTTAAATACCTAAAGTGAATGTGGTAATCAGATTATTACCTATATTACCTGCCACGTCAATATTAGTAATAAAAGATTACTATAATATTTTATTACTGTCAAACTAAACAAAGGAATAAAAAATAGATTACCAATGTAATTTTAAAAACCTGGAACCAAATGCCCTCTTATATTACACTTTTTATACTTTAAACTTTTTTACCATTTTATATGATAAAATACCTAAATTGCCCTTATCTTCAACTTTGAGAAACCAAAATAAAGTTTACAGTATTACTTGCTTTTAATACACTTTAGAGAGAGAACATGTATAAATATTTAGCATCAGTATTTAAAACAAGATTTTTATATATATATATATATATATATATATATATATATATATATATATATATATATATATATATATATATGTTAGATAAAATGAAGTAAATATAAAATTGTTGAGTTTAAATTTTTTAGATTAAATATACAACAATTGTAAAATCAATTGATCTCATATGCTGAAATTTTGGTTGGCGTCAATCTCATATTAAAGTAACATATGAAAAGATAATCTAAGAAACCACCTATGGAGAGATAATACAATAATTTGTGTAATAGTATTCATGTGAAGTAAAATTTCATCTTTAGCATATATATATATATATATATATATATAGTATAGATATATTCATTTTTAACACATCTATTTTAAACATAAAGAGAGATCTAAAGTTAGCACAATTGAATACAAAAAAAATTTAGTGAGTAATCAATCGACAAAACTTGTTAAATTTACAAAGACGAAATAATGACAGGATAACAAATGAGGTTTTTTATAAAACAGAAGTGTAAATGTATTGTATCATATTAAAATTAATTCAATTTAAATTTCGTTTAAATTAATTTAATTTAATTCTACCCAAATTTAATTAAATAAATCAAAATATTATCAAATATTATAATTTTAACAATATTGTTAATTAGCCATCGGTGATACCATTTTTTATACAAACTCACTCTGACTCAGTGGCAACAATAAAAACACTTTGATTTATATAAGAGATTGAACTCTAAGCGAGTTCTTTTGTTGGTGTGTAGGCATAGGAAGATGACCCTTCTCTTGCAGGCTCTTAACGGTGTCGTATAGACACTGCTTCACTGGTGTAAACTCCAACCCTAGCTCCTTGAGCTTTTGGTTGGAGAACCTGTAGGGTTTTGCTCTTGGGTTCTCCTCATCTGAACACCTGCAATTATATTTGGAAACGCATAAGTAATCAATTTAATATGTAAATAAGAAGGAACAAAACTATGTATACTATGATGCCCCCAACCAATGTCTCTGACAAAGACAATGTGTTAGGTGAGCACCATTCAATCATATTTCCTTTTGTAAGTATTCGTCTCTTTTTACAGGTTTTGTTTGTCTCCATCTTTCTGGTGGGATTAGATATTTTTATCATTTACCTATCAAAATTGGTAAAGCCGCTAGTGAGTCTTAGCTTACTCATAAACATTTCCAATTGAAAGTTAGCCTTTTAGCATCATCGTCAACCTCTTCAAACGAAAACTTAATAAGCATTAAGATTTTTAATTGAATTAGCATGGAGCCAATTGATGACAAATTAACACTAAAAAATGGAGAGAAAACTTACCTGGTGGGGATGGGGTATTCAGGGAAGAACTTGGAAAGAATCTCCACCACGTCGCCACGGTGGAGCACGCTTTCGGCACAGAGGTACCGGCCAGCGGCAGCCGGATTCTCGTAAACAAGAACGTGGGCTAGTGCTACATCCCTAACGTGCACGTAGGCCTGAACAGAATTAGCGTAAGTCTTTGCGGAGCCAGTTAAATACTTGAGGATGTGAATAATGCTAGCATTGATTGTTGGTTGCAGCAGTGGTCCTAGCACCAGCACCGGGTTCACCACCACCAAGTCCACCCCTCTCTCCTTCGCCTCCGCCCACGCCGCCTGCTCTGCCACTGCTTTTCCGTAGCAGTACCAGTTCTGATCATGGCAGAACAGATCAGGTAAGCAACAAAAAAAATATAAACAAATTATATTTATTCCATAGCAATCCTATGCCTACTTAATTTTTTTGTGTATATAAATAATACATATATGATATATAATTGTATAATTGAAAATTTTTGAATTTATGATAAAATATCATAACAGTAGGTGTATATAATTTTATTTTTTAGAAAATACTTTCGTGTTCTTGCAAAATTCAAGGTCGCTCCAACAAGACTCGTCTACGATGACATCAGGGCTCCGATTGGGGTCCATGTAGACAGCACCAATCGACGAAGTGAAGACCACACGCCGGACTTTTGCCTCGGCCGCTGCAAGAATAACATTCTTAGTTCCAACCACCGCTGGCTCCACCATTTGTTCCTTCATCATTAAACAAACCAAATCATTTTTACTTATCACAGAAGCATAAAGGCAAATTCACTTCATTAAATAAACTATAATCATCAAACTGCATTACTAAACTTGAAATTTTAGGTGAACGTAGAGATTTAATTTCTCAACAACCGCAATTGGAGAAAGAATATCGCGGAACCTACAATAAAAGTTTAGTGGTTTCGTTTGTTATATGCTTTCTTTTTTTCAATTTATAAAGGTAAATGACACGTATTCAATGTTTTTTCTTTTCACTTTCTTGGCAACCAAACAGTAAAAAGAAACAAGCTAAGAAAATGAAAAAAATTAACAACTCACTGGATCATCTGTCACAGGCGAAGCAGAATGAAAAACTCCATCGCATTCATTAATGGCTTCTTTAAGACGCTCATAATCAAGAAGATCAGCTTTGCATAGAGTCAATCTTTCCTTTGCTCCTTCAAGCTCCCTCAAATGGCGATTCTTCGGATCATCTATATACACATACACACATTCATAACCTCACTCATGAACATAAGACAATCAGTGAACGAGAAATTCAAAAAAATGAAAATCAGTTAATTACCAGGATTTCTCACGGTTCCTTTGACATAATAGCCTCTTTCGAGGAGGAGCTTAACCATCCATGAAGCTATGAAGCCACCAGCGCCGGTGACACAAACAGTTTGGCCGGAAACTGGAGAGGCGTCAACTGGCATATTGGAATTAGGTGGAGAGAGTAGAAGAAGAAGAATGAAAGAGAATTTTTGTTGAGTATGAACAACCAGTTAAGGTGAGAAAGAAAGATTATAGAACTGTTATTTGTAAGAAAAGAAAAGTTCACCTTCTCACCTACCATAGGTTAGAATTTTAGGTACTTCAAAAAGATTAATGCACTTATAAATATCCTGAACAGGCTTTTATTTTTTTAATGTTTAAAATTCTTATTTTTTTTTTCCCTTTGAATTTAAACCTACTTTTGCAATTAGTCTCCAAAAGATTTGTAAAATTTATATAAAAAACACAACCCAATTTCCATTAATTTGAAATGTTTTTTTATTAATATTCCATTCCTTAAAGGCTCACTATTTTAATACTATTTTTCATGCAAACTATATCAAAATAACAAATTGTCACCCTTAAAGTTGAAGACCCAAAAATTCCACCCACACCACCCCCCCTCCCCTCAATTTTTGATAGTAAGTAATGCCTCAAAATTTCCCCAAAACCTCACAACTTTTGCTCATCTACAATTCGACTCTCAATCTCTTCCAACAACAAGCAACTATCCACTCAAGCTCAATCAACGATGACACCAACATTTGTTGCGGTAAGCAATGATTCTTGCAGTATTTTTGGTCTAACCATGCACTCATGTTCTCTACTTCGAGTCATCAAATGAGTTTTCGATGTAATTATGATTAAAATCACATCAAAATGGTGTAAAATTAATGGATGATGTTGTGCTCTCGTTGTGTTCTTTAAAAACAAGGATGGGGAACATAAATATTCAGACATAGAGATCATATACTTGAATCGAACTAAACTTCTTCCCAAATTCAAATCAGAAAAAGAACTTTGGCATGCTTCGAAATCACATTTAATCTTAATATAGGCTTTGTGCTTGCGTTAAGAACTTGACGGCTAACACAAATACATGAATAGACATTAATATCACACGAAAGTGTAAATGTATAAACCGTTAAATTTAATATTTCTAGTTAATGATGATGAATTCTTGAATCCTTTTCTACGTCTTTCATAGTGATTATGGTCCATTCCAGAATCCTTTCTCTAATCTCTTGAAGGGATAGGAAGGTGACCCCTCTCTTGGAGGCTCTTAACGGCGTCGTACATACATTGCTTCGCCGGTGTAAACTCCAATCCTAAATCCCTCAGCTTTTTGTTTGAGAACTTGTAGGGTTTCACTCTTGCGTTCTTCACATCTGAACACCTGCAATGTTCCACATCGAGAATTTTTTTAGTAAATTCAAATGAAATCTGAAACAACAAAATCATTTTTAAGATTCACCAAAATAATGAACAACTTAATGACTTGGTCGGGACGGGATATTCAGGGAAGAACTTGGCCAGAATTTCCACGACTTCGCCGCGATGAAATATGCTTTCGGCACAGAGGTATCGGCCGGCGGCGGCCGGAGTTTCGTAAACAAGAATGTGGGCAAGTGCTACATCCTTAACGTGCACATATGCCTGAACGGAATTAGCATAAGTCTTCGCAGACCCAGTTAAATACTTGAGAATGTGAATTATGCTAGCATTGATTGTTGGTTGCAACAACGGCCCAAGCACCAGCGATGGATTCACCACCACCAAATTCACCCCTCTCTTCTTTGTCTCCTCCCAGGCCACCTGCTCCGCCACAGTTTTTCCATAGCAATACCAATTCTGTGAAAAAGGAAATGTTATGTATATCAGCATTATTGTTTAATTAAGAATATATATATTATATAAAAATATAATTTACGTTTGTGTTTTTGCAGTAGTCAAGATCGCTCCAGCAGGACTCATCGACTATGACATCAGGGCTTCGATTGGGGTTCATGTAGACAGCACCAATCGTGGATGTGAACACCAGACGGCGGACTTTAGCCTCGGCAGCTGCGATAATCACGTTCTTTGTTCCAACCACAGCCGGCTCCACATTATCCTTCATGAATAAACATTAACACAGTCAAAATCAACGTTTTTGGAAAGCAAATCAATGGATTTACCCATTTCGTCTTCATCGTTCAAAATAACTTTCATTCTGCTGTGTTAAATGTTACGAATAATTTGATATACGTATTAAATATTATATAGAAAAATATTTCTAACCTTTTCTCGCAAACCAAACAAGAACCGAAGAGCAAATAAATTAAGCAAAGATAAAGAACTCACTGGAACGTCTGAGGTACTGACAGGTGAAGCAGTATGGAAAACACCATCACACCCTTTAATGGCTTCTTTAAGTCCTTCATACTCGAGAAGATCGGCCCTGCATAAAATCAATCTTTCCTTTGCTCCTTCGAGATCCCTCAAATGATCATTCTTCGGGTCATCTACAAAATAAACACACACAACAATAACACAATCTTTCAGAATTTCCCTGGAAACAACCTCACCAAGAAAACCAAACAATCATGAATATCATTACTTAATAATTAATTAATAAATTAATAATTACCAGGATTCCTGACAGTTCCTTTGACAGTGTACCCTTTTTCAAGGAGAAGCTTAACAATCCAAGAAGCAATGAAACCACCGGCGCCGGTGACACAGACAGTTTGGCCTGAAACCGGAGAGCTATTAACGGCTGGCATATTGTAGTTATTCGTTTGAGCAGTAGAAAAAAATGAAGATGAAGCTTATATCAGATAGGGAGTTTTTGCTCGGATTGAGGCAAGAGAACTGGTTACGCGTATGTTATATTTATAAGGCTTTCAAGGGCTAGTAAGTTATCAAGTTGAACTAGATTTTTTTATTTTTTGGATGTTTATCTTTTGATAAGTCAAATTTATTAGAATATTTGTTTTTTTAATACAGTCGATTCAACATGTGAATCATAATTACATTTCCGAAGAAATGATTATACATCAAACTATCATATTCATAAATTCTAAATTCATATTTTTTACATAATTTAAAGATAGAAATATATTATTTAATTTATTATATTTTAAAATATAAAAAATTTAGAGGATTTTAATTTTAATTTTTTATTTCGAAGAGCCATATTTTTGCATTATGAAAAATAATATATTTTTTGATTATAAACAATCACATTTTTATATTATAATAATTACATCTTTACATTAATAAATATAATTTAGATATTAAAAATCTTATTAAAGGCTAATTATTTTATTAAATAAATATAATTATACTCGATAAAATAAATTTTTAATATCACATAAACCGTAGATCTTATATTTCCTTATTACATTTATTGAATTATATAATCTTTATTCAATAAAATTATGTATACAAATAACAATAGTTATTATATGATTATATATTATTTTATCTTTAATTTTTAAGTATCTAATTATATAATAATACGTCATTATTTATGTGTAAAATTACTCATATAATATTATTCATCTCTCTATAATATATTTATTCGATTAAAGTTTTTACCTATTTTTAATTATTTTTATTGAATGAGCTGTCAAAGTTTTTTAAAAAAAAAATTTGCCGATATCCCTTTGTCCTAGCCACGTTACATTATGGTTAATTTTATAAGACACTTTGTTTTATATATAAGATAAAAAATTATTGTCTTATCTATCCAAAGTTGATATCAAAATAAGGGTTTAAGTGTGAAACGCTTCATGTGAATGATAATTTGAAAATAATAGGGTGAATCCAAAGATAACCATCGCAAATAAACAATGAAATTTATATTGAATAGAATCAGATTCCCTTGACATTCGTAACAATTATCAGTAATTACATTCACATTAATTTATTAAAGTGATCATGTATATTTAATTAAATTAATGTATGTAAAGTAGGGGTGGATACAAACTAAACCTACCTCATACATTTTGATTTGAATAAAAAATAGCTCTATTCAAGTTTGATTCAAATTCATTGAGCCAACATTAAAGGCAATTCGAGTTCAGTTCAAATAAAAATAGTTCGATTCGAATTTGATTTTAATTTATGATTTAAATTTATGACTCAGATTTATAATTTACATTTATGATTTATTGACAAAATGAAGTTATTTAATAATTATTTAATATAATTTTAATTAGGTCACAAGCTAAATTTGAACTGAATTCAGCCATCGATCAATCTCACGAGTCAAATCGATTCAAACTCTCTCTAGTTCAAATTTGACTTAATTTTAAAACAAATTAAATCTTTTCATTGGAATTCAATTTATATTTAAATTTAAATTAAACTAAATTAAGTTAAGTCAATTTTTAAGTCTAAATAAACTTAGTTCAGATCTAACGCTATAAGGGTAAAAATTCTAACTACATAGGAAACACAAAAGTGAATAGTCATACTTAGGGCTGGATTCGAGCCGAGCCAGCTCGAGCTCGAGCTCGGCTCGGCTCGGTTCGAGCCCGAAACGAGTCGGGCTCAGCTCGGCTCGATCGAGCTCGAGCCGAGCCCGAGCTGGCTCGGGTTGACTCGGTATATTTTTTTAAAAATTTTTTTATACAAAACGGCGTCGTTTTGATCCATATATATATACAAAACGGTGTCGTTTTGATATAATAAACGAGCCGAGCCGAGCCGTTACCGAGCCGAGCTGAAAACGAGCCGAATTCGGCTCGAATCGAGCTCGAGCCAACCCTTAAAAAGCCGAGCCGAGCCCGAGCTGGCTGCGAGCCGAGCTCGGCTCGGCTCGAATCCAGCCCTAGTCATACTCCATGGGAAGAAAATTCTAACTTTTTGAACGCGGGAACTTGAAATAACGAAGAAAGAACCCCACAAAAAATCGAGTGGTTGTTGAGAGCAAATTAAAACCATGTGAAAAACACTGCAGTGTAGGGAAATCAATCGATGGCTTTTCTACATATTAATAGTAATTCAAAAGACGAATTATTTTTCAATTGTAAGAATTGGAAATTCAGCATGGTGGAAGGTATAAAACTTTGACCTCAAAGTCATAAATGGTTGCTGCTGGTTCCTACCCAAGGTATAGTAAAATCCTATTCCCACTCACTAACTTTCAAAAATCCAAACACTCACCTATGATTTGGAAAACTAACACCTACCCTCCAAAATTAAGATAAAATTAAAGGTAAAATCATCATTTAACAATAATATTTAACATTTATATCATTTTACTGTCTTAATTTGAAAAACTAACAATTTCACCTAAAATTAAGTTTTAAAAAGTGATATTTTACCCCTACCTAGGGTTTCTAATTTTGCCGGTAAATTTTCGACCAATGATGGTCGATCTCTCTCCCTCCCGATGTTATCTCTCCCTCCAATGTTCAATATTGGACCGACAACGTCTGGATTTGACAGAGTTCAAACAAAAAATCGAAATTCTTTTTTTGGATCTTTGTCATCTAAACGAAGTCTGCTTCATCTGGAAGATGATGATAGTCTAAAAAAGACCGATCTCCTCATTTAGATCATCGTCGTCGTCCAGACGAAACCAACTTCGTTTGGACGAGAAAGATCCAAAAAAAGAGTTTCAACTCTTCGTCAAATCCAGACGTCGTCGATCCAATATTTAACACAAAAGGGAGTGACGACACCAGGTGGGAGAGAGATCTGTCGTTGTTGGTCGAAAATTCACCGGTGAAATTGGAAACCCTATGTAGGGGGAAAATATCACTTTTTAAAACTTAATTTTGGGTGAAATTATTAGTTTTTTAAATTAAGGGAGTAAAATGATATAAATGTTAAATATTATTGTTAAATGATGATTTTACCCTTAATTTTATCTTAATTTTGGAGAGTAGGTGTTAGTTTTTTGAACTATGGGTGAGTGTTTGGGTTTTTGAACGTTGGTGAGTGGGAATTTAGAAATTTACTATACCTTGGGTGGGAATTAGTCTTTTGGCCTTAATTAAATTTGTAAACAGTAAAAGATGAGTGAAAAGAAGAAACTTGTAAGGGCAAAAAGTTTGTGTCTGTTAAAATTTTCAAATTCATTGTGAATGAGTTAGGGTTAGGTGATGGCCGATAACCTTTCTTCGGATTTTTTATGATTGAAAGAAGGAAATACAAGCCTCCACTTTTACAGAGAACACGGCTTCTTTTTATCTCTAAAATTTGAAAAAAAAAATATAATTATAATAATAATAAAAAAATATGATCTAGAAAATAATCGGTCCTATTGTTTTTTAGGCAATACTATATATACTAACTAGATGTGTATTTGTATACTAAAAAATATATAAATAATTTTATTAATTATTTTTTAATCAATAAAACTATCATATTCAAGTAATAAGACGTGTTTCTTGGAAGATTCTTGATTCAAAATATGTCTAGAGAAAAAAGACGAAAATGAGTTAAGTACAAATAAGTAACTAAGGAGAAAGAAACTTGGGAAGTGTTGATGCTAGCGGTAATAATTCTTCTCAAGCTTTTATACATACGAATCTATCAATAATACTATCAAGGCAACGTGCCTTAGGTGGTCGGATGGCTCGATTGTTGTGGTAGCGAATGGTATTTGGGGAGGTGGGTGGAGAATGGACGTTTCATGGTGTTTGTGGGTGTTGTTTTGGAGAAATACTTATAGAGAATATAAGAAAAGAGCCAATTTTAGACATCAATTTTTGTAAATACAAATTGGAACACTCTAAATAATATATCAAATCATATTAAACTACTGTATTAGATAAGTGTAAAGTCTGATAAGTGTAATAAAAAATTAAATTTAAGTTTTTATTTTAAAAGTCTTAATATTCCATCAATTCTGATATTTTTTAAAATCGAGTTAATGAGTGTATTATTCAAGGCTATGCAATACTGGAAGCGCCTCAATGCCCATGTGCTACTTCAAATGCTGATAAGATATTGTTAAGAGGGAAGTCAATATTTTGATGCTGAGATGGTCAAATTAAATTACTAATTCGAATTTGGAAGCATAATGTATAATTACTATTTTATTGGTTATAACACCTGAGAAATTTTGTGTGTACAAATCAAATAAAAATCTTATGCATAAAAGTCAAATGTTCTTAACTTGGGTTTCATATTATAGATGACCTACTAAAATGGTATAACTAGTTATTTTCCTAGTCAATGCAAGACCTCTTGTATGATGCTCCCAGAGACCTCACCAATTTGCCAGTTGAATTAATAATTATACACCCATAATATTACACATTTTGTAAAAAAATTATCATTATTAAAAGTGTGAATAAAAATATTTTTATGATAAAATTATATGTATAATTTTTATGTATAATTTTATATAAAAATAACGATATATCATTGCCGAAATATATTTGACTATAAATACGGAGGTCGAAACTCATATTACACAAAACTAACTGGTTTATATTAAGATTTAATCTCACTTACATATATATCACTTACTTATATTGATTTTAGGCCAAAAGACTATTTCCCACCCAAGTTTAGATGCGTTCTCAAAGTTACATCCATGAGTTTTGAAAAACTCAAAGTCTCACCTATGGGTTAACTACTGTTAGAAAAGATATGGATAAAATCATTATTTTACTAATAATATTAAAAAATATATAAAACTGATTAAATTTTTTCCTATAAATTTTAAAAACTAACAACTTCACCCTTGCATAAAGTTTTCTAACTTTGAAAAGTCATATTTTTCCCTCCAAACCTAATGTTTTTTCTTTTACCCCTCCAACACCATCTCTGGCATCGACAACCTCCCTTCTTCACTGTAAAACGTCGGTTGGCACCTCTCCTCTCTAGATCTCTTCATCTCCAACAAAGAGATTAGGCTTTTTGTCTCGACAAAAAAATATTTTCCCCTCCAAATCTAAAGTTTTTTCCTTCACCCCTCTAGCCACCATCTCCGGCGTCGACAACCTCCCCTCTTTACCCTAAAACGTCGGTCAACGTCTCTCCTCTCCAGATCTTTTCATCTCCAACAAAGAGATTGATCTGTTTGTCTTGACGAGGAGATATTTTCCCCTTTGAATCTAAAGTTTTTTTCTTTACTCCTATAGCCACCATTTCTGACGCTGACAACCTCTTCTCTCCACCCTAAAACATCAATTAATGCCTCCCCTTTCTAGATCTCTTTGTCTCCGATGAAGAGACGAATCTTTTCGTCTCCAATGAAGAGATTTAGAGAGGGGAGGCGTCATCCGACATTTTAGGGTGGAGAGGAGAGGTTGTCAGTGTAGAAGATAGTGGCTGGAAAGGAGGAAAAAAACACCTAGGTTTGGGGGGATGTGATTTTTCAAAGTTAAGAAAATTTTAGACAGAAGTGAAATTGTTAGTTTTTAAAACTTAGTAGGGAAAATATAATCAGCTTTATATTTTTTAATATTATTAATAAAATAACAATTTTACTCTTGTTTCTAATAAAAAATTTTAACCCCGATTAGTTATTGGGTAAAACTTTGAGTTTTTGAAACTCTACAGATGTAACTTTAAGAATGCAACTGAACTTGGGTGGAAAATAGTCCTTTTACCTTGATTTTATTAGTTGTTTAACTTTAGTCTCTAACAATCATCATACGATTACATAATAATATATTATTATTTATGTATAAAATTATATACATAACGCAATTCTATTTGTTATTTCAAAGACCAACAATAACTTGAAATATGGTATTGGAATAATATGAGATAATTATTTAAGAATTCAAACTTAAAACTTTAGTTAAAATGCAACGTGAAGATAGCTAATAAAAGCTGAATTACCCATTAATTTCAAGTAATTAGTCGGCTTATTTATTGAGTGATGGATTCAAAATCCAACGAAAATTTCACTAAGGCGGCCCCGCACTAAATGCAATGCAAGAGTATAAGATTGGAAAGAAACCCAACTCACTGAGGTCTCACCCACCCACCCAAATTCAGTGGACAATCCATAATGGGTCGGATTGATCCAATTCATTTGACCGGAGGAGGTGGTCAAATTTGACTACCTCATGCATCTAATTGAGACATCTTTTGCCTAATCATAGTCATACGAGCAATACTCTGACAATTTTGTGCGGAACAAACTTATACGATTGCATTAGTTTTACACGAGTGGTGGTGTCGGATGTAACTTAATAGCCATTTTATTTATTATTTAAAATTTTACTAAATTACTTATTTTGATAGAACTAATACAATTATACAATAATCTCTTCTTTCATTAAATTTATAAATTTCATTTATAAAGACGATAATTAAATAGTAAATAAATATTACTTTAACTTATAACTTAGAAAAAAATCTTTGAATTGAATACGATTTTTTTTGGAACCATTAAATAGAAAAATCCTCTACGGCTCTAATAATATATAAAACATTAAATAATAATTTTTTATTTTCTTATAATAACTCCTCTAAGTTGCGAGAACTATAATTAAAGCATTGTTACTCTTTTATCATATTAAATGTTACATTTTTAGTATATTTGCATGTTTTGTGATACAATTAATTATATTTTAATTATTAAATAATTATTTTAAAATTTTAATTATTTATTAGAATTTAAAGATTTGAAGATCAAAAATTCTAAATCATGTCACGTTGCTACAATTATTTCAAAGTTACTTTTTACTTGAAATGATTATAGAAAGAAATTACCATACACTTAAGAAGATCTAGCGATCGCCAAGTTCTTAAAACTCGAATTTATGAAAATATACAGAGTGTGATTCACACAAGGTTAATGCTACAAAAACTAATACTAAACAAAATAAGAAAAATAATGGAAAAAGGAGAAGACATTTTGATGATTTTAGTAAATTTACGTAGGTCTTTCCTTTCAAACTAAAATAAGGAGTTGAAGTCATGCTTATTACATAGACATATAGAAAAACAGTTTGATTCTAAAATTAAATGTTTACAAACTAATTGGAGAGGAAGTATAAGTCTTTTATGCCTTTTAAAATGTTAAGGAATTATATTCAGACATTCATGTCCACATGTTCATCAACAAAATGATTGAGCGGAAGAAAACAAACTTGCTCTATTGGCTGAATTTCGAATTCCTTTAAATTTTGGGTGGCTTTAGTCCTCATTATTTGAATTTAATAGGTTGCCCTCCTTAGGGTGTTTGAATGTTGGGATTCTTTCCTTATCTTAGACCCTGCCACCAAAACAAGTTTAATTTCCATATTGAAAAGGGTACAGGAGTTTGGGTTCCAATGGAAGAATTTACATAGCTCAAGGCGTGAAATTCAATGAAAGAAAATTTCCCTTTTTTACATGACTCAGTTTTCAAACAAACTTGTTTCCAAAAGTAGAGCTTGTATGTTTTGTGATAGTTGCAACATAGCTAATAAGCCTTGCTCAGTTTTTACTTTCCCAATATCAACTGCATCCTTGTCTACATTTGATCAGCAAAAACCCTTATCTTAATACCAAAATCTGTGTGATTTTGCATCTCCGGTTACCACCTGTTGTGGATTTATCCCCACCAAATTTTGATACACCTTAACACAAC
This sequence comes from Mangifera indica, assembly GCF_011075055.1. NCBI lineage: Eukaryota > Viridiplantae > Streptophyta > Magnoliopsida > Sapindales > Anacardiaceae > Mangifera > Mangifera indica. The sequence goes on from NW_025401129.1 coordinate 145,338, forward strand.
ATAAACACACCACAGAGTTAAGTAAACAACTTCTTATCTAGATATCCAATTAGTTGTAAATCTGCCTATTGTACTCCCTTCTTATTCTTCACCTAGTCCAATTAACACCCAGCAAATGCTCACCAGATCAAAAGCAGGGAGCTTTACCAAAACCCCAAATAGTGTATCACTTTTAACAAAAAAATCTGTCTCCTATCTCCTTAAATACCTGTTCACTTTAATTGCTCCAATTTATGTTAAGCTAAGCCCATCAAATCCAGTTAGATTGGCAGAGATAATTGAATGAGAAGCAGCATTAAATATGGCCAAAACTCACAGATACACATTAATTAATTAAGAGAGATTTCAAGTGATGTTGTAAATTAAGTTTGATGAGGAGCATGAGCAAAGAGGCAAGGCATAAAACTGAAACTATTAACTTATTCTAATGTCCTTCCACACTATGAAAATTAGATTTTTCATTATAAAAATTAAAAGAAAAAAGAAGCATAGCAAAAGTGATTTTAGAGATTTCACATTCCTATTATCACCTAACCTACCAGCTATTACTCAAGATCCATTCCCCTTTTCTGTGGTAACTGCATGCATGCAATGTCTTCGCGAGGGAGAGTGTACATTGATGCAATACCAGAAGCATTAGATGTTTGTTCACTTTCATCTGTTGTTAGTGCCAAAAGGTGAGTTACTTTCTTATTTTTACGGAAGACCAGGTAAGCTACTCCAGCAAAATACAATCCTATGGCTGCAAAACCAAATATTCCCAAGAAGATGGCTTCCACGAGTTTTAGAGGGCCACGAAAAAGAAACTTGATGAAGCTGCTTACAAGGTAGTATATGTTTATTGACATTATCAGGAAACCAATGATCCAAGTGATAGATGAAATCTGCCAGGAGAGATAGAGATAAATATCAGCCCTTTAATGATGATGTTCTAGACTTAGGTTAATAATTGTAGTCCTGCATGATCAAGGCGAAATGGAAAACACAAGAGCAAAACCAAAACATTTTCCAGATTCTTTAGTGGCAAACCTTCTCGTATTTAATGTCCATCCTAAAGTATAAGATTACAACGTTAAACACTTAACAATATAAATAGAGAAACAAGCATAAAGTTGTACCATAAGGGAGTTGGTGTATGCCCCCATCTTGACCTTGCTGCTAGTAAACTTGAGAAGTGGAACAAGAGCAAATGGAAGCTCAAATGAGAGAATCATCTGCAAATAAGCATTAGAGGTAAGTGAAAATTTTTTGATATAATGGTAAAAATGCACTAATATAACTGTTTCCTTTCTAATCTCTCTCTCTTGTCAACCCTTATTGTCAGTGATATGAAATCAGAGAAAACCAATGGTCATTTAGTTCTGAGAAGAATAAAATACTATAATATTGTAGCTGATATAATCTTAAACATTAATATATGTAGGGGGTACAGATCACTTCAACAAATCTGCTATTAATAATTTTATCTGAAGCACTCACTCTTATCAGGACAAAAAGCCATTTAACCATAAGACAAAATGATTAATATGATGTGATTTTCAAAATGGATGGATCCATTATTTTTATATTACAATAATCAGATAAAGCAAAAAAGAAATTGTAGATCAGCTGAGAAAATACTCAATAATGGAAAAAACTGATGGTGTTTAAGATTCTGCAACAATGCTGAGGTTTTACCAGAACATTAGCAAGATGAAGCTACAAATTTACTAAATTATTTATTCGAAATTTGCAAAAAAAAATCCATAAAACATTAGGAAAACAATTTAAAACTCTTTAAGAATCAACATTAACACATTATATTTCATTATTGACTTGCTTGCAAAATTAAGTCCAGTTACCAATTCAACAAAAATTCTAAGCACTTCCAAAGTCTAAAATAGATGTTGCATTTCAATATAATAGACTAAATGTATACCCCGTCATTTCAACATAAGGTGTTTTCATTCTAAATAAAATTGCAAGTTGTGTCAGTTACCGATGCAATAATAATGAGTTTTCCAGCCCCAGCAGAACCGCCAATCAGTGGCGCAATTAAACTAGGGACTATTGCTAAGCATCGAGTTAAGAAATTCCTAATCCATGGCCTCAACCGCAAGTCAAGAAAGCCCTACAAAATAGAATGTAAAGAAAATATCAAACAAAAAACAAGATGTGCCACAGAATGCAAATTTAAAGCAACAAAGATGCATTTTACCCAAGTCAACAATCATATGCTAATTATATCAGCTAACTTCTAGAAAGCATCTTCATGTGTTAAACATCGCCATTTAGAGACAAGAATTATAAAAATACCTGCATGACATATTGCCCTGCATAAGTGCCCGTTATAGTAGAACTTTGACCTGATGCCAACAAAGCAATTGCAAAGAGTTTTGAACTCCAACTACCTAAGACATTCTGTAAAACATATATATAAACTAGTATCAAGAAAAATAACCAAGTATAATTCCAGAAGAAAATGATATTATCTTGTAGTAATAATGCCAGGTCAAAATAACATTTGAAATATAAAAAAAAATGTTGCCAGAATACATACTCCAAGTAAAAAGGAAGCTTTGTTCAAATCCAAGTCTTTGCAATTATCTTTATCTTCAGGATTTAGATTTGAAGAACTGCAAACTGCTCCACTTACAGAAATAACAGATACATTAATGAGAAATGCCACTGATAGAGCAATGCCACTTTCGATCATATAAAATCTGCACGCCTCCTGTGAACAAAAATGACATGGGAATACATTATGTTAAGAAGCCATTGAACCAGAAACTTTAGTTCTTTAAAGAAGTCCAATAATAGGTTGGATCTGGGTACAATTTATAAAGGTAGATTCATGTAAAAATTCCAATGTTAATTGATATAGATGTCAATGAATAAGAGCATTTTTTGGAGTTCTACATTATTACAAACAATATACCTAACCTGTAACATTGAATCTAGATACAAATGCAAACGAAAATGAAAATGGAAATGGAAATAGTATAGCAGATATGAGGCAGACATCTGTGACATGGAGAACTGAGAAGCATAACCTTTTGGACATATCAATGAGAAGAAATCACAAAATCTTGAAGTTTAAGCTAATAGGTTAGGGTAAAAATATTATTTCAGATCCAAAAACAATGATGTACAGACCAAATGTCCCACTGATTTTTATACACCCACAGAAATAACAAAACTAGTCTACCAAATTGAAACTTCACCTTGATGCCCCGAACAGATCTTGGGATTTTTCTAGAAAGCACCAATGCCGAGTGCAGGAAGAGATTGTGCCTACAAAATGAAACGCACAACAACAAACAAGATGAGAACTTTCAATTAGGATTAAATACTTAAAAGTTGGAACAAGTCTGGAACTTACGGCATAACCATAGCACCAAGAAGAGAAATTGCAAGACCGGTAGCACCATTTCCTTTGAGTTGGGGAACAAAAAGCCCATATAAAACTTCTTTCGCATCTGGCTTTGCATAGCCAAGCTCGGCCAAAAAGCATGCAGCCATTGTAAATACAAGAAAAGCAATCAAAAATTCAAGCTTCCTAACCTGCAAAATAGATGACATAAAAACTTAAGTTGATTTTTTTTTTTTTTTTGCAATCTTATTTTAGTGCCACCAGAGGCTAATAAAGCAATTTCAATTTACTGGCCAATAAAGATTCAATGAACCAGTCAATTGCAATCTAATCTAGATGTATAGGACATGTGAAATTTAACATCATACCCCATATCGTTGTAATGCTAGAAGAATCAATGTACTCAAGCCAGTTAAAAGGACACCAATCCATACTGGAATTTTAAAGAGCATATTCAATGCAAAGGCCGTTCCAATCACTGAGAATAGAAGAAATTATTCAGTCAGAATAGGTTGAACAGAAGGTATATCAGGAAAATTGTTACTAAAGAGAGATGTTGCATATAGAGTAAGCCCCTCTTATCATCGACTATGCACATAAAATCAAACATATATGTGCACATATAAAATAAAATAAAATCGTATTCACAGCTTCATTTTTATGTCTACCAGGGGAATACAGTTAATTTTATTTAGTAATGAGTCATTTCCATCTACTGACATCAAGTTCTACATAGGTGTGAACTCTAATTAAGCCAAAAATGCAAAGGTAACATAAAATGGCAAGAATGCTCATAACATAGGTGCCCAGCCAATAAAGACTCTGCTTCAAGACAGCAAAAAGAGGACAAAACTTACTGAATAAAAACAAGGATCTGTTGTGACCAGGGAAAGAAAAACACAGAAAAAGGAGATATATCTTAAGCAGAAAACACAGTTTTTCCTAATCTTGCACATAGAACCTTGTGTAAGACCTTGCAAGTCAAAAATTACAACTTAATTCAGAATTTACCATTGAACTAAAACTGGCATCTTCTGTCTTTTTTATTTATGTGTGTGTGTCTGTGTTTTGCTCGGAAGCATCTGTTTGTCTATATTCTTATTAAGCATGGCCTTATTTTGATTAAGAATGAAACAATTTTTTTCAGTAACTTACCTACATCGATCTCTATATATGCAACCTATTTGCACAAGTCCCCAGATTTCTAGACAATTAGGCAATAGAAAAAAGAGCATTCATATTTCACAATTTCAAGCAAATGAGTGACATGTTTACCTTCAGGTATGTCACATGCAACTATAGCAATTTCAGCAAGAACCCATAAGATGAAATTTGGTACCCGAGGATACTCATTTCTACAGTGTTCTGCTAAATGCTTTCCTACAATCAAAGAAACAACATTTGAAACAAAGAGCTGTATCAGTGCACACATTGAAACTAGATTTGTAGCAACTATGGCCAGCTTTACAGATGACAGACCTGTGACAACACCAAGATTGGCTGCTAAGGACTGAATAATTACAGCAGCACATGAAGCCACTAATATGATCCAAAGTAACTGCAAGAAAAGAAAAACGTCTCTTAAGAAGAGTGCATGATGTTGAAATTCAGAAATGAACTCAGGAATTGATGTGAATTTTCAAAGCACGCGTTAACTTTTGTTTTTTGAATTGCACAACTGCACCAGTCAAGAAACTAATTTCACCTTGTATCTCCACCAAGGCACAAATAAACTAGACTATATAGAATGGTACATGATATGACATCTCTTTATACCCTTTTTTTGGCTGAAAAGATCTTTGGAAAATGAATCCTTTAAACTTGAGAATTATGAACACTAAGATTAATTTCAACGGTGAACAATAAGATTATATTTCGACAGTTATTAATTTAAAATTTGAACACTAAGAACAATAAGACAGTTATTAATTTAATCTTAATCATGAAAATTTAAAGGGAAAAAATGAGTTCATTAAAACAAAATGATGGGAGGAGTCCTTTCATTTTAAGGATAGTATCCACACCTCATACTTGTAAATTGCTCCTGACTGTAGATCCGTCTCAACTGTAAATAATCAACAAATTATAACAAGCGAATACTGATTAGGAGCATTGCAATGTTTTATTTCTCAGAAAGAAAGAAAAATAGTGAACTTACAATTTCCGGGATCTATATATGCAATGGAAACAAGGAATCCAGGACCCATATAAGCAAACAAGTTCTTCCAGCTTGTCCTCTGCAAGAATGCAACATATATTATCAAATATCATACTATTTTATTTTAATAAACAATTACATCAAAAAAGACTTACTGCAGCAGATCCCTGTATAATACATTATATCAAAAGTTTCATATTGATAGCATTGCAAAAATCTAAAAAGGATTGCCTTGTTATTGAAATTTCAAAATTGAGGTCAATGGTACCAATACGTATCTTGCAACCACTATTCATGAAAGAATGAAAAACATTTAGTAAGAATCCAAAGCGCAAAGGCCAAAAACTAACTAATAAGAACTATGATGTTTAAGTAGAGAGTCAATTATAGTTGGGAAAAGTCCTACACAAATAACCCATCTTTCACTTGTGCTCCACATTGCAGCTCTGCACCCTCAAATATATTCCAGTTCCCTTATCGGGAAAATTCTTAAGTATTCAAGGAGATTCCTAAAGCTGAATAAACTAAATATATATCTAGACAACGTCAAATACATATCTAGCTCTTGATAAATGTATAACATTTTTGTTCTTTTTTTAAAATACTCTAGCATTAATGAAAATAAACAATCAAAAGCATCCATGATCAGTTTAAACACTGATAACATTTAACTTTTTTTTTAAACAAATATTAAATACATTGCAAGCGTAACTTTCTTGGTTGTAAAATCCATTATATTCCTTGTTATCCTCTCTTTAATATTACCACATGGTCCTTCTACACAAAAAGGTTTTGTTTTTTAAATGTAACAGCATTAATGCCCTTTACTGATGCCGCCTACAATAGAGCCACCTACTTTGACTCAATATGCTTCTGCAACTTATTTTATTAAATTATCAATACACAAAATTCCAGGGGTTATAGTTTTAGTTGTGCCCAGTACTTCAATTTATCAGGTGCATTTAGCTTAGTAAATGCACCTGATAAATTAAATTTCCAACCAACTCAACTCATTAGAACCATCTCTCATAAAACAATTATTCTATTGGAAAAATGATAGGAGCAATTCAACAAGATTGCATCCCCAAAGGAGCAATTACCGAATTTTGTGGATGATCTATAACAATTTAGGGCCACATAGAGACCTGGGGGATTACAGCATGACACGCCTATAATATTTGACAAAGGCATCCAGCTATGTCATTTCCTTGACCAAAAAAAAAAAAACTCCAAATTCTACAAAAGTCACTGTTATAGCCATAAGTTTATCCACAATATGTGGATACAATTTTTCGTATACATATTCAACTTTTGAGTTTCCATGGCTAGAAACTAACTTGATTAAAAGAACATAAAAAGGCAATCCAATATAAAGTATCTCCAAGTCACATGCAGATGTTTGGACAGATATGTAATAGTAAGATCCGAAATGTAATATCAAAAAGGACCTCAACATTGAAAAGGTAAAACTTCAGTGGCTTGTGTTCAATGAAGTAGATATCATCTTATCAATAATACTAGGTTCAAAGCCGGTGATGTTAATTACCTAATAATAAGTCATAACAAGGACGTATCTCTAGATGGACTTTTCTAGCTCATTATTCCACGGTCTCTTCACTATATCTAACCAAGATAATGTATAAAAGACACAACCAACTGAAGCTTTCATTCAACAAAAATTTGAAAAAGTAAAATGAATATGATCAGGATGTTGAACTCAAATTACTTTCAAAAACCATGTATAGGTTCAGCCCCTATCACCGAAAAATGGCCATCTCTGCCAGTAAGATATTTGTTGATAAAAAGATTTATGCGATTTAGTATCTGAGTACAACAAAAATATTACTCTTCACTTCACTTTTCAATTCAACCCAAACTATCTTCAACTACCATAAACTGTGGCCACAACGTAAAAACTTCCATGCAATCACCAATTAAAATAAAGATTGACATCCCAAAAAAAGATTGTCTGCAACCCAACACAAGCCCAAAAAGGCACAAAGTTTCAGAGCTGGAAATGATACAATGAATCATGATAATAATAGAAATAAAAAACTCACATCGGGCACAACAATTTGGTCATTTTCTTCACTCTCAATCAGCGGTGTATTTGAAAAGCTCTGATTTCCGCCAGTGCTGGCAATGAATTGTGGCCGCTCAGATGTTGCAGCCGCCATAGCCACCTTTTTGTTTCCTGATGTTATTCTGATGAATCACAAAATATGAAGTTTCAATCGTATTCAGGCAATTCTCTGCTTGAAAACTGAAACCAAATTTCATTAACTGAAACAATAAAATAAGTTTCAGTTTGCATTTGAAAATAGTGACAATTGCACTTAGAAACATGCAATCACTAATCATCACGCATCTGAAATAAAATAAAAAAAAACTCATAACTGAAATCTTCAATAGATCATATAAATTGAATGTAATATACACAAGATTTATACGAAAAGTGCAGGATGATTAGAATTAACACTACTTCCGAGAAACAGAAAGAAAATAGAACAAATCAAGTGTTAAAAAATAAATGAGAAGGAAAAAAGCTATTGCATTTCCCCATGTTTTCTCAGCAAACAAACAGTAAACGAACTTTCAATAAATCAATCAAACAGTGGAGCAAATTGCTACACTCGGTAGTCTTGGAAACACATCCACGTTTACTACTAAAATAAACAAACATTTGGAAACTTTTGTTGTCACATATCCCGGGATTTAATCAATAATATTTTTCTTTAATCAATAAAAATATTATTTATCTTTTTTAAATAAAAAAGATTTAAAATATTATTAAATAATATTAAAAATATCATTAAATAATTATTTAATAAAAATGTTAAATGTTCATCTATTTATCTTTTTTAGTTTAAAAATATTATTTAATTCATAATATTAAAAAATTAAATATTCATCTATTTATTTTTTCAGTTTAAAAATTAATAATTTTTCTTTACCAAAAAATTTAAAAGGTGACATTTTCTCTTATAATTTTGTAACTTTAGGTTACAAATAATATTCAGGACTTTATGTCTAAATTTATAATAGTTTACAAATTTTGGGTTACAAATAAGGTATAATTATAACTAAAAAATTAAATAGAAGCATAACATAACATAAGATAAAATATATATAATAATTGAAAGATTATAATAATATACCTGAACAAATCGTATTAATAACGTGTTATAAAGTTAATTGATAGATAGTAATGATAATTGCAAATATATATAAAAAGAGAAGAGAACTAAAGAGAGAAAAGAAGCAGAAGCAAAAACGAAAATTAAAGGAGTGGCTTTATGAAAGAGAGTTGAGTGTTTTTTCATATATCCACAAGTGATAGAAAGAGAGGTTTATATAGCAGTTTGCCGCCACCCTTATCACCTAATACAATTGGCTAATTCCCTTTATTTCTTCTTCCTACATCAGCCCTCAACATTTTCCCTCCTTCATATGCTTGCAATAATAAATGATTTCCTATCACTTTTTCTTGACTTGATTAGGTGGAGACCACTTAGATATGTAACATTCTCCTTTGGATTTTTACCATTTACAGATAATTATATTAATCTTGTTAAAAAAAATTAAGTGAGATAAAAATCAAAGTAAAAGAACATAATTATTTAAGGTCATATAAGTTGGTGTTAGACGTGCTTAAATTGTTTTATTAAAAACTTTACTAAGAAAACCCGATGGGACAAAACCTAGTCAAGAAAAAGAGTACAGTGTACATTTTGTCTACAATATGATATATTTCAAAAATTGGTCTGATAAATGTTCCCCCTGATGAATACTCCCCCTTTTTGTAGTAGGATTAATTTGGCTGCTTATTGAGTTGCCGTATAACAATATTATACACTAACTTCTCAAATGTTGATGTCGGTAGTGTCTTAGTGAATAAATTTGTCAGATTCTCATTAGATCTGATTTGTTTGACATCAATCTTTCTACTTTGTTGGAGCTCATGAGTATAGAAGAACTTCGGTGAGATATGTTTGGTTTTGTCTCCTTTGATGTATCCTCCTCTAATTTGGGCAATACATGTTGCATTGTCTTCATATAATATAGAAAAAGTGTCTATTATAAAAGGAAGACTGCATACATTTCGGATATGATGGATAATAGACCGTAACCATATGTATTCTCGACTGCTTCATGGGGAGGTAGAATTTCTGAATGATTTGAAGACGTTACAACCATGGTCTGTTTGGTAAAGTGTCACGATATTATTGTGTCATTATAAGTGAAAACATATCTTGTCTATAAACGGGCCTTATAGGGGTTAAAAAGATAACCATCATCTGCATATTCAACCAAATTAGGATTTTTAGGAGATTTGACAGAATAGAATAATCTCAAATATTTAGTTCCATATAGGTAACGAAATATGTATTCAATTCCGTTCTAGTGGTGACGGGTTGGTGTAGCTCTAAATCGAGCCAACAAATTAATTGTAAAGGATATATCTAGTCTTGTGCATTGGGCCAAATATAATAAAGCTTCAATGACATTAAGGTATGGTATTTCAGGACTGAGTATTTCTTTATCTTCTTCTTTAGGATAAAATGGATCATTTTGTAGATCAAGAGACCGAACAAACATTTGAGTGCTCAAAGAATGAGTCTTATCCATATTAAAACGTTTTAATAATTTGTCAATATACATTGATTGGTGGATAAGTACTTCATTGAATTGTGTTCGATCTACAAACCGACACAATATTTTGTTTTTCCCAAATCCTTTATTTCAAATTCTTTTTTAAGATATTAATTAGTTTTGAGAACTCTTTAGGAGTTCCAATTAAATTTACATCATCAACATAAACTACTATAATGACAAATCCCGATTCTGACATTTTGATAAAGACACAGACATATATAGGGTCATTTAAGTAGCCCTCCTTTTTTCAAATATTCACTAAGGCAGTTGTATCACATTCGTCCAGATTATTTTAATCTATATGAATGATCTTTGTAATTTGATGGAGTACATGCCTCTTAGATTGTCCCCTTTTACTTTAGACAATATATTCAGGCAGTTGTATCACCAAGTATTTCTTTATCTTCTTCTTTTGGACAAAATTGATCTTTTTATGGATTAAGAGACCAAACAACGATTAGGGTGCTCAAATGATGAGTCTTATCCATATTAAAATATTTTAATAATTTGTCAATATACGCTGATTGATGGATAAGTATTCTATTTGAATTGTGCTCAATCTATAGGCCGAGACAATATTTTGTTTTCCCCAAATCTTTCATTTTAAATTCTTTTTTAAGATATTCAACAGTTTTTTAGAGCTCTTCAGGAGTCTCAATTATATTTATATCACCAACATATATTTATATCACCAACATAAACTACTATAATGGCAAATTCTGATTTTGACCTTTTGATAAAGACATAGAGACATATAGGGTTATTTATGTAACCCTCTTTTTTCAAATATTCACTAAAGCAGTTGTATCACATTCGTCCAGATTGTTTTAATCTATATAATGATCTTTGTAATTTGATGGAGTACATGCCTCTTCGATTGTCCCTTTTCACTTCAGACAATTTATATCCTTTAAAGAATTTCATATAAATTTCGCTAGACTTCCATACAAATAAGTAGTAACTATGTCTATTAGACATATATCCAGTTCTTAAAAGATTATTAAATTGATTAAATATCTGAATGTGATTATATTTATCACAAGTGCATATATTTCATCAAAGTCTATAGCAGGCCTTTGGGAAAACCCTTAGGCTACAAGTCTGGCTTTATATCTAACAATTTCATTTTTCTCATTTCTTTTTCTTATAAATACTTATTTATATCTAACGAGTTGTATATCTTTTGATGTTGGAACTATATACCTAAATACTTGACGTTTTACTAGAGAAGCTAATTTTGTTCGAATTGCTTCTTTCCATTTAAGCCAATCATATCTTTGTTTATACTCAGCTACAGTACGTGGTTTAAAATCATCATCATTCAAAATTTCAGTAACTACTGCAAATGATAATATATCATCAATTATAATTGTTTCACGATTTTATATCTCTGGTGTATGAGTATAATTTAAAGATATTTTAATATTATCATTTTTTTGTTCTCCAAAGACTTGTGCCATTTCAGGGGCTTGAGTCTTTTCAGGGATCATAACCTCTTTTGGAGAAATATTAAAGAGTGTAGATTTTTCATTTATCTTATAATCATTATGATTGATATTTGTTTGATTATTTACTCTCTTTTTTTAGGAATTATGTCTTTCGATCCAATAGATTTACCACGTTTTTAGCATATAGTAGATTGATTAGTTATGATATGAATGGACTGTTCAATAGTGACATTGATTCTTACTGGTGCATTAGCAGCTGGAACATGTGATCTTGTCACTTTTGTCGTATCTACAAATACATCAAACATTTGGTTAACAATAATTTATAAACACACTATTCTCTAGACTTCAGTTTCACTTTGGGATGTGCGAAGATCTAAATGAGACATGGAAGGTATATACCAAGTAAGTTCATACCTAACTTCAGGAGGTATTTTCTTTTTCCCTAAAAATAGAAAAGTTGTCTTATCAAAATGATAATATACAAATCGTGTAGTAAAATATCATCTGTTTATGGTTCTAGGTACCTAATAATGAATAGTAAACTATATCCAACATATATTTTCAAACGATGTTAAGGTCTCATTTTTGTGTGTTGAGGAGACGCAATAAAGACATATACAATACAACCAAATATTCTCAAATGAGATATATCAAGTTGATGATGAAAGACTAATTATAGGGGAGAATATTGATGATAAGAAGAAGGTCACAAATGAATTAATGTTGCAACACATAATATAACATGTGTACACATAGAAATTGGTAATTGACTTTTTAGTAATAAGGTACGTGCAATTACCTGAAGTCGTTTTATAAAAGACTCAGTTAATATATTTTGTGTGTAAACATGCAAGACTGGATGTTCAACCTTAATCCCCATAGACGTGTAATAATCATCAAATGTTTTATATGTAAATTCACCAGTATTATTAAGCCGTATTGACTTGACCGAATAATATACGAAATGTGTCTTTAATTTGATAATTTGTGTTAACAATTTAGCAAATGTAACATTTCGAGTAGACAATAAATAAACATAAGATCATCGTACATATGCATCAATTAAGACTATAAAATAATGAAATGATCCATTTCGTGGATGAATAGGTCCACATATATCCTCTTGAATCTTTTGCATTAATGATAGAGATTCACTTCCAATTTCGGAGGGAGATGGTCTTATTACTAATTTGCTTTAAGAACAGACAGTACAAACTTTATCACTAGACAATAAAATTTTATGATTCTTTAATGTATGTCCACGTGAATTTTCAATAATTTTTCGCATCATTGTAGATCCTGAGTGGCCTAAACGATCATCCTAAAACATAAATGTTTTTGGATCACAGAAGTTCTGGTTCGATATCACGTAGGCTTCAACTATCCCTATGATTGTATAATACAATCCAGATGATAAAACGGATAATTTTTCTAGTATATGTCTTCTTCTGGAGGCATTATTAATTATACATTAATATTCTATACTATTTTCATTCATGATTTCAATATGATAATCATTGTTTCTTATATCTTTAAAACTCAGTAGATTTCTTTTGAATCTACTTGAATATAATGCATCATTAATGTTTAATTTGGTCTCATTTTTTAACACAATTATGGCTCTTCCAAAGCCTTCAATCATATTTATTTATTCTGATATAGTATTTATTTTAGCCTCCATTGGTGATAAAATTAAGAAAAATTTCCTTTCTTTTAATATAGTGTGGGTGGTTATACTATCGACCAAACACATGCTTCCATCACCAACTTTTGAAGTTAACACTTCAATTTTAGAGTTCATTTCCTTTTATTTTAAAATTTATATTAGTCATTAGTTATTACAAAATTTGAAAGGAAGAAATATATATAATATTAATATACACTATAATGTACATAATCTCTTAATCTTGAAGAAATTTTGAAATATCAAAGTTTGTCAGATCAACAGGGTTTGGATTATCAACACAATTTGATTCGATCTTCTTATCTGCATTTTTAATAGGTGTTTGGTATAAATCTACCAGGTGTCTTGGTGTATGATAGGTACGCGACCAATGACCTTTAGAACCACATCTATAACATTTACTTTCATGGTTTTGTGGTTTACTTTGTAGCACTTTCCCTTTATCCTCTTTTGCTTCATCTCTGGTCCTTTGAAGGTGAAAAAATTTTCTATTATAGCCACTTTTGGATTGAAACTTATTTCATCTAGGACCTTGTCTGCGCCTACGATAACTACTACTAGTAGTTGCATTCACTTTAAGGAACGACGTAGTACTAAGGAGTATGTCTGATGGTTCCTCAATAATAATTCATTGATTTGCTCAACCACCAATAAGTAGGATATTAGTTCAGAATATTTTTTAAAATTTCTTTTCCTATATTGCTGCTACAGGAACATATTTGAAGGATGAAATATGGAAAAAGTTTTTTTTCTAACATAGGGAAAAGGACTATTTCCCACCCATTTTTTAGCTCATTCTCAAAAGCATACTAATATCAGATAAAAAACCTAAATACCCACCCAAAGTTTAATCTGTTTGTTCCACCCACATATTTTCTGTTAGATAAAGGGGTAATTTCATCATTTTACCAATAATATTAAATAATTAAAATTTTATTTCATTTTACCCCCATTAATTTGAAAAACTAACTTTGTCCCCTAAATTAAGTTTTAAAAAATTCACTTTTCCCCCCTGAAATGCAGCCAATTTTTTCGGCGACGGCGGAGAAGTTTCGTCCAGAGGTCGACCACCTCTGGAAGACGATCGTCGTCCAAGAAGGACGACCGTCGTCCAGAACTGGACGACGCTTCGTCCAGATCTGGACGACGCTTCGTCCAGATCTGGACGACGAATCGTCGTCCATTCTGGACGACGAAGCGTAGTCCAGTCTGAACGACGAAGCGTCGTCCAGTCTGAACGACGAGCGTCGTCCAGAGATCGTCCATTCTAGGGACAACCGTCGTCCAGAGAATGGACGAGCCTTCGTCACTCTCCCTCCAGCCATGTCGTCGCCGGTGGCCGGAGGGAAAATGAAAAAAAAATTAGGGATTTGAGGGGGGTGAAAGTCACTTTTTAAAGTTTAGGGATGGGATAAGTCTAACTTTTAAAATCGGAGGGGAAAATGCGATAGAATTAAATCAGGGGAATGTAAACAGTAAAATGACGGTTTTACCCCTCTATTTAACGGAAAATTTAACGGCAGTTGTGGGTGGATGCAAACAGATTAAACTTTGGGTGGGTTTTTAGGTTTTTCATTTGGTATGGGTATGCTTTTGAGATTAGACTAAACAATGGGTGGGAAATAGTCCTTTCCCCTTCTAACATATTTTCTTCAGTTATTTTTTCTCCACATAATCTTATTCGGGAGACAATTCTGAATATGACAAAATTATATTCACTTACAGATTTAAAATCTTGTAAGTGTGAATGAGTCCATTTATATTAGGACATTGATAATATTATTGATTGATGATAATCGAATCTTTCTTTTAGATTTCTTCATAATTCTAGTGAGTTTATAATATCCACGTATTCTGCTCATAGCCTTTGATGGATATGATGACCAAGAAAAATAGTAGTTTTGGTTTTATCTTGCTAGGATGCGTTATTTCCTTTTTTTTTATTGTTTCTCCTAGGCTCATTAATTGTAAATGGAAAACTGTGTCCAAAGCCTATTCAGAGTAATTTTCTCCATCCAATCAAAGCGCAACATATTGAAGTTTTACAAGCTTTGCCATTTTCATCAACTACAAGTTGATGAAAGAAATAAAAATTGGTGATATAATGAAGAAAATTATGTGCAAACTTCAGGTTCGTATTTATCATATATTCACAAAACTTCTGGTTTTATGATTAATATTCATAATATTATAGTATATGAAACTTACATAATATTTTAGACTTCTATTTTATTATTTTCATCACTTATATGATTTTCAGCTTGCAAGTGGGATATAGTTATAATAAATCATATACCGTAATCATATTTAGGATTTCAAGTTCATATTCATAATTTTGAAACTTTAGGTTACAAATCATGTTTAAGATTTTGAGTCTAAATTTATGATTTTTATAAACTTTTGATTGTAAATAAAGTATAATTATAATTGAAAAATTAAATAGAAGTATAACTAAAAATAAAATATATATAATAATTAAGAGATTATACTAATATATTTGAGTAGATTGTACTAATAATGTGTTATAAAGTTAATTGATAAATAATAATGATAATTGCAAGTATATATAAAGGGAGAAGAGAACTAAAGAGAGAAAAAAAGCAGAAGCAGGAATGAAAATTAAGAGAGTGGTTTTATGAAAAAGAGTTGAGTGTTTTTTTATATATCCACAAATGATAAAAAGTGGGTTTATATATATCAATTTGCTGCCACCCTTATCACCTAATACAATTGACTAATTCCTTTTATTTCTTCTTCCTATGTCAGTCCTCACTATTTTTCTTCCTCCATATGCTTGTAATAATAAATGATTTCCCACCACTTTTTCTTGGCTTTATTAGGTGGAAAGCTTCCTGGGTATGCAACATAAACATAGTTTTATTGTTATTAAAAATTGGTGGATAGTGAGCTGTTTGAATTAGTTTCTACTTTTGTAAGGAGTATTCTCTGTCACTTAGTATTGTCCCTAATATTAAAGGTTTCGATTGGCCGAATTTACTTTCCCACCGAAACTTTCATAAAATAACTGTTTATCCTTCAAATTTGAAAAGTCTGTCTTTCCACTTGCTCGTCAACTTTCTGTGCCATAAATGACTCTTTTGGGTCTGAATCTACAGTAAACTATATGTACAACCCTCTGCTTTATATTATACAATATTTTTATATAAATGAACTTTAGAATCAGAACCATATCTGTGTTTAGTGACTTTATAAAACATAATAAAATACCAATTGGTTCTTTTCATTATAATATTTCAAATCACTATCATTTCTATGTAAAAATAAAAATATCATAAATCACCTCTCCAGATTTTGCTTGCTAAGTTAGTTAAATACATACATGTCTCCATAAAGGAATGTGATAGAAATTGAAAATTTCCAAATTTTGAACCCTCCCCTCCATCCAATCTCCCCTAAATCTAATATGCTCCTACACAAATTTACTTTATCAATCAAACCACAAGACCTTTCTAAAATCACAGTCGTTCAATATTATCACAATCATGTTATTCAAATCATATATCGTATTGTATATTAAAAATCTAATTTTTTGTATTATATATGATACGATATATTTTTAAAAAAATAAAAAAATATAATTAATGTGTCATAGTTTTAAAAAAATATTATAAATACTTTTAACTACGTCATTATTTTTTTTTTAAAGTGTATTGATAATATATATCATATCATATGATATATATCGTATTATATGATATGTTCACTATATCGTATTAATTCGATATACTTTTATAATATATATTATTTTTCATTTGTTTTGTATCATATCGTAATATACTAATAATTACAATCGATATCCACCTCATTCATGTATAAAATTAATGTCCATAATTTGTATTTGATAGATGATTAATGTCAAGCGCAAATTACAAATTAAGATTTTAGACTCAAATGCTTGATGTAATAATATTTTAATTAAAGTATGCATGCATTAATATCATATTAAACCAACGTATAGATATTTTCCTTAAAAAAAAATTGTTTACTCTTAAAACAAACCCACCCATTGTTACATATCCAGGTGGCTTTCCATCTAATCAAGTCAAGTAAACCCATGGGAATGCATTTATGAAATAGTGGATGATTAAAGTGGAAAATTTGAAGGAAAGCATTAAATGCCTTTTATATGAGTAAGACAAAATGTTAAGGGAGTTGGTAAAAAACTTTTTGTATAAAAATACCCTCCCTCTCACTTTCTTTGCTTTATTTCTTCCGTGTTCCATTATAAATCTCTCTCGAAGCTTCATCATCTTTCATTTATACTATTATATTTATAATACGTTATCAATACAATTTATTCAAATATATTATTATAATCTCTCAATTATTATATATAATTTATTTTTTGTTATGCTTCCATTTAATTTTTTCAATTATAATTATACCTTATTTACAATTTTAAGTTTACAAAATATCATAAATTTTGATCTAAAGTCTTGAACATTATTTATAACCTGAAGTTACGAAATTATGAATATAGATCTGAAGTTCTAAATATGATTACGGTATATGATTTCTAACCTAAAGATTACAAAATCACGAGAACATATATATAGGCCAGAAGTCCTATATTTTACTTAAATATTAATTATATCCACATCTCACCTGCAACTCGAAGATTGCATAAGTAATGAAAATAATGAAATAAAAGTCTACAATATTATATAAATTTTACATACTATAATATTATAAATATTAATCATGAAACAAAAAGTTTTGTGAATATATGACAAGGGAGAAGGACTATTTCACCCCCAACTTTTGATGTGTTCTTGAACTGTCACCCACAGCAGATGAAAATCCACTTATCCCACCCATGACCAAACTGCCGTCCAATTTTTCAGTTAGGGACAGGGGCAAAATCGTTATTTACTATTTAAAACCTTAAAACTTTAAAATTTTGTCGTTTCCCCCCTCCAGGTTTTAAAAACTAATAACTAACCCATCCTCAAAGTTTGAAAAGTTTAGATTTCACCCCTGGGGTTTGCTTCCTTCTCCGGCCACCACCGACGACCGACGCATTTGTCGATCTCCCATCTCCGACTACAAAGGACAATGAAGGATCTAGATGACCCTTCGTCGCCTAGATCTGGACGACGAAGCATTGTCCAGATCTGGAAGAACAAACGAAGGATGACGCTTCGTCATCCTTTGTCGTCGCGTCGTCCAGACACGATGAGCGACGAAGAGAGATCTTCATCGAGCGATCTCCCAAATCTAGATGACGAGCAAAGTTTGAAATCGATCTCCCAGATCTGGATGACGTGTGACGAAGAGAGGTCTCTTCGTCGCATCGTGCGACGAAGAGATCTCTGTCTCTTCGTTGCACCGTGCAAGGAGGAGATAAAGATCTCTTTGTCGCACCACCATTGTCGCACCAGGAGAAGAAGGAGGTCGGTGATAACGCCAGAGACGACGTCAGGAGATGAAGTTGAAGAATGGGGGTGAAATGCTAGTTTTGAAAGTTATGAGGGGTGACTGTATTTTGAAAAATATGGAAACCCTAGGTTTAGGGGTGAAAATGTTAGTTTTCAAAGTTTAAAAACTTTAGGTAAGGTGAAATATTAGTTTCTAAAACCTAAAGGGGGTGAATGATAAAACCCTCACATCAATTTTGGGATGAATTTTGTAAATTGAATTAAGGGGTATTTTTGTCATTTCATCTAATAAGGGTAAAGTAAACATTTTACCCTTATGCAAACAGATATCATCCATATTAACGACTCATGGGTGGAAAAAGTGGATTTTCATCTGTCGTAGGTGGCAGTTTAAGAACGCATCAAAAGGTGGGGGTGAAATAGTCTTTCTCCCTATATGACAAATACAAACCTAAAGTTCAAACATAATTTTTCCTCATTATATCACTAATTGTTATTTCTTTCATCAACTTGCAATTGGTAAAAATGACAAATATTGTAAAACTTCAATATGTTGCCCTTCAATTGGATGGAGAAAATTACTCTGAATGAGCCTTGGATATAGTTCTCCATCTACAATCAATGAGTCTAGGAGAAACAATAAAAGAAGGAAATAACACATCCCAGCAGGATAAATCTAAAACTACTATTTTTCTTCGTCATCATATCCACGAAGGGCTACGAGCAGAATACGTGGATATTATAGACCCATTAGAATTATGGAGAAATTTGAAAGAAAGAATCGATCATCATAAATCGATAACATTACCAATAACCCAATATGAATGAATTTATCTATGCTTACAAAATTTTAAATTTGTAAGTGAATATAACTCTATCATGTTCATAATTGTCTCCCGAATGAAATTTTGTGTAGAAAAAATAACTAAAGAAAATATGTTAGAAAAAACGTTCTCTACATTTCATCTCTCAAATATGCTCCTACAATAGCAATATAGAGAAAAAATTTTAAAAAATATTATAAACTGATATCTTGTTTATTGGTGGCTAAGCAAAACAATGAATTATTATTAAAAAACCATCAGACATGCCCTACTGGTACTGCACTGTTCCCTAAAGTGACCGCAACTACTAGTAGTAGTCATCGTGAGCGTAGACGAGGTCTTAGATGAAATAAGTTTCGATCTAAAGGTGGTCATAATAAAAATTTTTCCACCTTCAAAGCACCAGAGATGAAGCAAAACAAGATAAAGGGAAAATGATACAGAGTAAACCACAGACCATGAAAGTAAATGTTATAGATGTGGTTCTAAAGGTTATTGGTCACATACATATCGTACATCAAGACATCTGGTAGATTTATACCAAACATTTATTAAAAATGAAGACAATAAGATCGAATAAAATTGTGTTGATAATTCATACCCTGTCGATCTGACAAACTTTGATATTTCAAAATTTCTTCAAGATTAAGAAATTATATATATTATAGTGTGTAATTAATACTATATATATATTTCTTCCTTTCAAATTTTGTAATAACTAATGTAAATTTTAAAATGAAAGAAAATTGACTCTAAAATTGAAGCGTTAACTTCAAAAGCTGGTGATGGAAACATGTGTTTGGTTGATAGTGGAACCACCCACACAATATTAAAAGAAAAAAAAATTTCTTAACTTTATCACTAATAGAGACTAAAATAAATATTATATCAGGATTAATAAATTTGATTAAAGGCTCTAGAAGAGCTACAATTTTGTTGAAAAATGAGACCAAATTAAACATCAATGATGCATTGTATTCAAGTAGATTTAGAAGAAATCTACTTAATTTTAAAGATATAAAAAATAATAGTTATCATATTAAAAAATCGATGAAAAATATGTAGAATTCATCTGTATAATTAGTAATGCCTTCGGAAGAAGACTTATACTAGATAAATTATTTGTTTTATCCTTTGAATTGTATTAGACAATCAAAAAGGCAATTGAAACCTACGCAACGTCGAACCAGAAGTTCTTTGATCTAAAAACATTTATGCTTTGGCATGATCGCTTAGGCCATTCAGGATCTACAATAATGCATAGGATTATTGAAAATTCATATAGACATACATTAAAATTTGATACCGCGTATTTTTAAGGCAAATTAATAATAAGACCATCTCCCTCTAAAATTAGAGGTGAATCTCTATCATTTTTGTAATAGATTCAAGGAAATATATATGGACCCATTCATCCACTAAGTGAGCCATTTCATTATTTTATAGTCTTAATTGATGCATTTTCACGATGGTCTTATGTTTGTTTATTGTCTACTTGAAATATTATATTTGCTAAATTATTAGCACAAATTGTCAAATTAAAGGCATATTTCTCAGGTTATTCGATCAAATCAATATGGCTAAATAATGCTGGTGAATTTACATCCAAAATATTTGATGATTATTGCATGGCTATGAGAATTGAGATTGAACATCCAGTCTCATATGTCCACACACAGAATGGATTAACTGAATCTCTCATCAAACGACTCTAGGTAATTGTATATACTTTATTACTAAAAAATCAATTACCTATTTCCATGTGGGGACATGCTATATTACATGTTGCAGCGTTAATTCGCTTGCGACCTTCTTCTTATCATCAATATTCTCCCCTACAATTGGTCTTTGGTCACCAACCTGATATATCTCATTTGAGAATATTTGATTGTGTTGTATATGTCTCTATTGCGCCTCCTCATTCCACAAAAATGAGACCCCAATGCCGTTTGAGAATATATATTAGATATAATTTACCATCTATTATCAGGTATCTTGAACCATTAACAGGTTATTCTTTTACTATACGATTTACAGATTGTCACTTTAATGAGACAACTTTTATATCTTTAGGAAAAAAGAAAATATCTCCTGAAGTTAGACATGAACTTACTTGATATGTATCTACGATGTCTCATTTAGATTCTTACACATCCCAAAATGAAACTGAAGTACAGAGGATAGTACGTTTACAAATTATTAGCAATTAACTGTCTGATACATTTGTAGATACGACAAAAGTGACAAAATCACATGTTCTAGTTGCTAATGCACTAGCAAAAATCAATGTGACTGCTGAATAGTCTATTCGTGTCGTAACTGATTAATCTACTACGCGTCAGAAGCATGATAGACCTATTGGATTGAAGGATACTATTCTTAGAAAAAAAAGGCAAATAATCAAACAAATATCAATCATGATGATCCAAAGATAAATAAAAAATCCACACTCTCTAATATTTCTCTAGAAGAGGTTATAGTCCCTGAAAATACTCAAGCCCCTGAAGTGATACAAAATCTTAAAGAACAGAAAAATGACAATATTGAAATATTTTTAAATTATGCTCATACACAAGAGATGTAAAACTGTGAAACAGTTATAATTGATGATATATTTTCATTTATAATAACTACTGAAATTCTGAATGATGATGATTTTGAACTATATACTGTAGTTGAATACAAACAAAGACATGATTGATCTAAATAGGAAGAAGCAATTCGAACAGAATTAATTTCTCTAGCAAAATATCAAGTATTTAGACTTATTGTCCCAACAGCTTAAGATGTACAACCCGTTGATATAAATGGATATTTGTGAGAAAAAGAAATGAGAAAAATGAAATTACTAGATATAAAGCTACGCTTGTAGCCCAAGGCTTTTCCCAAAGGCCCGGTATAGACTTTAATGAAACATATATACTTGTGATGGATATAATTATATTCAGATATTTAATCAACTTAACAGTCTCTAAAGGACTAGATATGCATTTAATGGACGTAGTTACTGCCTACTTGTATGAAAATTTGAACACTGAAATTTATATGAAACTCCTTGAAGGGTATAAATTGTCTGAAGTAAAAAGGGTCAATTTAAGAGGCATATACTCAATTAAATTACAACGATCATTGTACAGATTAAAACAATTTGGACGTATGTGGTATAATCATCTCAGTGAATATATTAAAAAAGAAGGTTATGTGAATGACCCTATATACCCATGTGTCTTTATCAAAATGTTAGAATCGAAATTTGTTATTATAACAGTTTATGTTGATGATATGAATTTAATTGGAACTCCTAAAGAACTCTCAAAAACTGATAAATATTTGAAAAGAGAATTTGAAATGAAGGATTTGGGAAAAACCAAATATTGTCTGGTCTGCAAATCGAGTACAATTCAAATAAAATACTTATCCATCAATCAGCATATATCGACAAATTATTAAAACGTTTTAATATGAATAAGGCTCATCCTTTGAGCACCCCAATGATTATACAGTCTCTTGATCCGAAAAAATATCTATTTCGTCCTAAAGAAGAAGATGAAAAAATATTCAGTCCTGAAGTACCGTTTTTGAATATCATTTGAGCCTTATTATATTTGGCCTAATGCACTAGACTGGACATATACTTCGTAGTTAATTTGTTAGCTTGATTTAGCTCTGCATCAACCTGTCGTCATTGAAACAAAATCAAACATATACTCCGTTACTTATGTGGAACTAGAGATTTGAGATTTTTTTCTGTCAAATCTCCTAAAAATCCTAGTTTAGTTGGATATACAGATGCTAAGTATCTTTCTGATCCTCATAACACCCGTTCATAGATGAGATATATTTTTACTTATAATGATATAACAATATCATGGGGTTTTACCAAACAGACCTTGGTTGTAATGTCCTTAAATCATTTAGAAATTCTAGCTCTCCATAAAGCCAACCGAGAATGCATATGGTTATGGTTTGTCATCCATCATATCTGAAATACATGTAGTTTTCCCTCTACAACAAACACTCCCTCTATATTATATGAAGACAATGCAACATGTATTGCCCAAATTAAAGGAGGATACATCAAAGAAGATATAACTAAACATATCTCACCAAAATTATTTTACACTCATGAGCTCCAGCAGAATAGGAAGATTGATGTCAAGTAAATTAGATGCAATGAGAATTGGGTAGATTTGTTCACCAAGACATTACCGACATCAACATTTGAGAAGTTAGTGTATGACATTGGTGCACTGTATTCATTTTTCCTTGACTAGGTTTTGTTCCACTGAGTTTTCCTAGTAAAGTTTTTAATGAGATAGTTTAAGCACGTCTAACACCAACTTACAAGACATTAAATAATTATATTTTTTTACTTTAATTTTACCCCATTGGATTTTTTTTAATAAAATTAATATAATTATCTGTTAAGTGATGAAAATCTAAAAGAAAGTATTACATATCCAAGTGGCTTTCCACCTAATCAAGTCAAGTAAATCCATGGGAATGCATTTATGAAATAGTGGCTATATGATGGTGAAAGTAGAAAATTGAAGGAAATGTCTTTTATGTGAGTAACCCAAAATATCAAAAGGCTACAACAACAACACCCCCCCCCCCCCCCCCCCCCCCCCCCTCTTCATCTCTCACTTTAATATATATATGCTCTGCATCTGGAAAATCAATCTCTCACTTTCTTTACTTTCATTTCTTCTTTGTTCCATTATAAATCTCTCTCAAAGCTTCGTCATCTTTCATTTGTACTATTATATTTATAACACCCATAAACCATATCAGCCTATTAATTTTAGATACACAAGAAGATATGAAAATTCAACATGCATGATTGCAATTCATGAAAATAAATAAATTCATTCATACAATTAATAAATATTATTGCATCACAAATAAAATAAAAAACTTCTTTTAATTAGATACATTAATTAATAATAAAAAATATTTTAAATCTTTTAAAAATATAAAGAAAATGTGATTTGAATGATCAATTTACAATTTATGATCCCATTTTATATTAATTTGAAAAAAAATTATATTAATAGATTTAAATATTTATTTTTAATTTATTTTTTTATTAATAGAAAAAATGAGTTAGTTTGTTTAGAGTTTAACATGACATGATCTTATATATATATATATAAAGTCGTGTTGTAGATTTTTGCTTTTTAATGGATCGACTTGATATAAAGACTTGTGACTATATAGATCTTAGATTCAATGGGTCGTACCAAAGCCAACCCAACATGACCCATTGTTATCTTTGTATACTTGTAAACAAATATTAAACTATTAATTTTAGATACATGAGAAGGTATGAAAATTCAAGAAGCACGGTCACAATTCAGGAAAATAAATAAATAAATAAATTCATTCACGCAATGCTGGCATTATTAACATTTTAACTCCAATCAAAACATTATCTACTTTCCTGTATGGTTATAACCAAATTTCACACAGTTTATTATTCCATGCATTACAAGACAATACTTTTGCTTATCCCAAAAAACTTCCAAAAATAAATAATTAGTTGGCCAAAAGACTTATTCCCACCCAAGGTTTAGTTGATTTACTAAATTTTGAAAACTTAAATATTCATCTGTCTGTTAAATTTTGTATTTAGTGTTAAAAGTATAAATATCATTTAATAATTTTATTTTTAAAAAAAATTTATCTCATTTTCTTATCTTAGTTTTAAAAACTAATAATTTACCTCATATTTTAGTATTAAAAAGTTACTTTTTCACTTCCATCATGTAGAGTTTTCAAATTTTAGGGTTAACAATAGCCCACCTCAAAATTTAAAATATTGTACTTCAAAAAATCCATTTTTTCTTTCTAGTGATTCACTCTAGCATGTCATCTACTCTATCATCGACACCCTCTCTCCCTCTTTGATGGTTTTTTTGATATGGAAACTACCTGTTATTTGGCTGAAATGGCTAGACAAGCCACACGGATCTGCTTGACGTCGTTCGACTGATCTATGCATCAATTGATGTGCAATTTCGTTGCACAAATTTATGTATTTTAGGGATATAAATGTAATATTTTAAATTTTGAGAGAGTGGTTATTAACCCTAAAATATAGAAACTCCAATTGGTGGGGTAAAAAAAAAAAAATTTTAACTAAGTTAAGAAAAAATTATTAATTTTCTAAATTAAGATGGAAAAAAGAGATAAATTTATTTTTTTTAAAATAAAATCATTAAAAGGCTTTAGGTTAGGGCATGGAGATAAGAAGAGAAAGACGATGATGGTATGAGCATTCAAGAATTTCATCTACCAGAATTATAGAGTTATTGAACTTGATGTTGTGACCGTGTTGTACTAGTTCAAGATTAGTTTAATCACCTTTGATGAACTAGAAAACCTACATTGAAAAGATATGATTGATGATATCCTTCCATCTTTATTAGCTATTGTAAATCAAATTCAGTCAAATGCGAGAATTTTATCAGAGTACCTTTTAAAAGAATTGGAATTTTATTTCTGTTTCTATTGATGTCCTTCTCAAAAAAAAAAAAAAAACAAATTTAAGTGCTTTGCTCTTTGTTTGAAAGAGAGAGAGAAGAAAAGGAAAATTGAATAAATAGTGTTGGTGAATGAGCTTGAGATGAAGAGTGATTCGGGACGTTGAGGCGCCAACTCAGGGAGGATAAAGAAAATGAAGAAAAATAAGGAATTTTTCCCCTAAAATAAGTGAAATCACTATTATAACCTTGATATATATTTCAATGTTAGGACATGTAAGAATTTTAGAGAATCTGGGGAAATGATTTTCATGCCTTCCAATTAACAATTTAAGCCATAAAATTGATGAGCAAGTGGGAAGACAGACTTTTCAAAATTGAAGGATAGAAAGTTGTTTTATGAAAGTTTCGGTGGGAAAATAAATTCGGCCAATCAAAACCTTTAATATCAGGGCCAAAGGATGTTCCACCCAAGGTATGTTGCATTCTCAAGTTTCTCTCCTTTAATTTTGATAATACCAAATACTCACCTATGAGTAGTTAAAATTAATGGTAGTAAAAATAAAATCGTCATTTTCTCTATAATATTAAAAATAAAATAAAATATAATCTCTTTTTACTCCCCTAAAAATTAAAAACTAAAAGTTTCCCTCAACCTAAGTTTTAAAAAATGATAATTTCACCCTAGGATTTCATTTTGAAATCTCTGGCTCTACTACCAGCGACCTTTCCCTCCCAAAGCATCCTCTTCCTTCAGCGGTCCCTCTTCTCCTATTTGGATGACCGATCAACATTAAAGAAGCGGTAAAAGACGAAGAGCTTTGTCGGGGAAGACGAAGAGCTTCGTTGAGGAAGACGAAGCTCTTCATCTTCCCAAAAGAAGATGAAGTTGTCGTCTTCTTTTGGGAAAATGATCGTCTTCCCCGACAAAGTTCTTCGTCTTTCACTGTTTCTCCGACATTGATCGAACATCCAAATGAGAGGAGAGAGACCATCGAAGGAAGAGGTCATCAGCAAAGGAGCCGAAGATAATGTTGAAGATTTTAAAACGAAATCTTAGGGTGAAACTGTTATTTTTTAAAATGTAAGCTGAGGAAAACTTTTAGTTTTTAAAGTTTAATGAGGTAAAAAGAGATAAAATTTTCAAGGGTTAAGGTTCTGTTAATTTTAATTATTCATGGGTGGGTATTTGATATTATCAAAGTTAAAGGGAGAAAACTTGAGAATATAACATACCTTGGGTAGTTTATTTAAGAATTCAAACTTAAAACTTTAGTTAAAATGCGACGTGAAGATAACTAATTAAATCTGAATTACCCATTAGTTTCAAGTAAT
The DNA here is from genome assembly GCF_011075055.1 of Mangifera indica. NCBI lineage: Eukaryota > Viridiplantae > Streptophyta > Magnoliopsida > Sapindales > Anacardiaceae > Mangifera > Mangifera indica. The sequence continues at coordinate 172,682 of NW_025401129.1, forward strand.
TAAGTCAATTTTAGTTGGCTTATTTATTGAGTGGTGGATTCAAAATCCTACGGAAATTTCAGTAAGGCGGCCCCGCACTAAATGCAGTGCAAGAGTATAAGATTGGAAAGAAACCCAACTCACTGAGGTCTCACCCACCCAAATTCAGTGGACAATCCATAATGGGTCGGATTGATCCAATTCATTTGACCGGAGGAGGTGGCCAAATTTGACAATCTCATACATCTAATTGAGACCTCTTTTGCCTAATTATAGTCATACGAGCAATACTATGACAATTTTGTGCGGAACGAACATACACGATTGGATTAGTTTTACACGAGTGGTGGTGTCGGATGTAACTTAATAGCCATTTTATTTATTATTTAAAATTTTAATAAATTGCTTATTTATGTAAAACTAATACGGTTATACAATAATCTCCTCTTTCATCAAATTTATAGATTTTATTTATAAAAACGATCATCAAATAAAATATAAATATTACTTTAACTTATAATTTAGAAAAAAAATCTTTGAATTGAATACAATTTCTCTTGAAACCAATAAATAGAAAAATTCTCCATGACTCTAATAATATATAAAACATTAAATAACATTTTTTTATTTTCTTATAATAACTCCTCTAAGTTGCGAGAATTATAATTAAAGCATTGTTACTCTCTTATCATATTAAGTGTTACATTTTTAGTATATTTGCATGTTTTGTGATACAATTAATTATATTTTAATTATTAAATAATTATTTTAAATTTTTAATTATTTATTAGAATTTAAAGATTTGAAGGTCGAAAATTTTGAATCATGTCAAGTTACTTCAATTATTTCAAAGTTATTTTCGATTTGGAATGATTATAGAAAGAAATTACCATACACTTGAGAAGATCTAGCCATCGCCAAGTTCCTAAAACTCGAATTCATGAAAATAATATAGAGTGTGGTTCAAACAAGGTTAATGCGACAAAAACTAATACTAAACAAAATAAGAAAAATAATGGAAAAAGGAGAAGGCATTTTGATGACTTTAGTAAATTTACGTAGGTCTTTCCTTTCAAACTGACATAAGGAGTTGAAGTCATGCTTTTTACATAGACACATAGAAAAACAGTTTGATTCTAAAATTAAATGTTTACAAACTAATTGGAGAGGAAAGTATAAGTCTTCTATGCCTTTTTAAATGTCAAGGAATTATATTCAGACATTCATGTCCACATTTTCATCAACAAAATGATTGAGTGGAAGAAAATATAGACAAATAATTCATTTAAATTTTGGGTGGCTTGCTTTTTAGTCCTCATTATTTGAATTTAATAGGCTGCCGTGGGTGTTGGGATTTTTGTCTCCTCAGGGTGTTTGGATGTACTTTCTTTCCTTATCTTAGACCCTGCCATCAAAACAAGTTTAATTTCCATATTGAAAAGGGTACAGGAGTTTGGGTTTCAATGGAAGAATTTACATAGCTCAAGGCGTGAAATTCAATGAAAGAAAATTTCCCTTTATACATGACTCAGCTTCCAAACACACTTGTTTCCAAAAGTAGAGCTTCTATGTTTTGTGATGGTTGCAATATAGCTAATGAGCCTTGTTCAGTTTTAACTTTCCCAACATCAACTGCATCCTTGTCTACATTTGATCAGCAAAAACCCTTATCTTAATATCAAAATCTGTGTGATTTTGCATCTCCGGTTACCACCTGTTGTGGATTCATCCCCACCAAATTGTGATACACCTTAACACAACATAAACACACCACAAAGAGTTAAGTAAACAACTTCTTATCTAGATATCCAATTAGCTGTAAATCTGCCAACTGTACTCTCTTCTTATTCTTCACCTAGTCCAATTAACACCCAGCAAGTGCTCACCAGATCAAAAGCAGGGAGCTTTACCAAAAACCCAAATAGTGTATCACTTTAACAAAAAATTCTGTCTCCTATCTCCTTAAATACCTGTTCACTTTAATTGCTCCAATTTATGTTAAGCTAAGCCCATCAAATCCAGTTAGATTGGCAGAGATAATTGAATGAGAAGCAACATTACATATGGCCAAAATTCACAGATACACATCAATTAATTAAGAGAGATTTCAAGTGATGTTGTAAATTAAGTTTGATGAGGAGCATGAGCAAAGAGGCAAGGCATAAAACTGAAACTATTAACTTATTCTAATGTCCTTCCACACTATGAAAATTAGAATTTTCATTATAAAAATTAAAAGAAAAAAGAAGCATAGCAAAAGTGATTTTGGAGATTTCACCTTCCTATTATCACCTAACCTACCAGCTATTACTCAAGATCCATTCCCCTTCTTTGTGGTAACTGCATGCACGCAATGTCTTCGCGAGGGAGAGTGTACATTGATGCATTACCAGAAGCATTAGATGTTTGTTGACTTTCATCTGTTGTTAGTGCCAAAAGGTGAGTTACTTCCTTATTTTTACGGAAGACCAGGTAAGCTACTCCAGCAAAATACAATCCTATGGCTGCAAAACCAAATATTCCCAAGAAGATGGCTTCCACGAGTTTTAGAGGGCCATGAAAAAGAAACTTGATGAAGCTGCTTACAAGGTAGTATATGTTTATTGACATTATCAGGGAACCAATGATCCAAGTGATAGATGAAATCTGCCAGGAGAGATAGAGATAAATATCAGCCCTTTAATGATGATGTTCTAGACTTAGGTTAATAATTGCAGTCCTGCATAATCAAAGCGAAATGGAAAATACAAGAGCAAAACCAAAACATTTTCCAGATTCTTTAGTGGCAAACCTTCTCATATTTAATGTCCATCCTGAAGTATAAGATTACAACGTTAAACACGTAACAATATAAATAGAGAAACAAGCATAAAGTTGTACCATAAGGGAGTTGGTGTATGCCCCCATCTTGACCTTGCTGCTAGTAAACTTGAGAAGTGGAACAAGAGCAAATGGCAGCTCAAATGAGAGAATCATCTGCAAATAAGCATTAGAGGTAAGTGAAAATTTTTTGATATAACAGTAAAAATGCACTAATATAACTGTTTCCATTCTAATCTCTCTCTCTTGTCAACCCTTATTGTCAGTGATATGAAATCAGAGATAACCAATGGTCATTTAGTTCTGAGAAGAATAAAATACTATAATATTGTAGGGGGTACAGATCACTTCAACAAATCTGCTATAAATAATTTTATCTGAAGCACTCACTCTTAGCAGGACAAAAAGCCATTTAACCATAAGACAAAAATGACTAATATGATGTGATTTTCAAATTGGATGGATCCATTATTTTTTTATTACAATAATCAGATAAAGCAAAAAAGAAATTGTAGATCAGCTGAGAAAATACTCAATAATGGAAAAACTGATGGTGTTTAAGATTCTGCAACAATGCTGAGGTTTTACCAGAACATTAGCAAGATGAAGCTACAAATCTACTAAATTATTTATTCGAATTTGCAAAAAAAAAAAATCCATAAAACATTAGGAAAACAATTTAAAACTCTTTAAGAATCAACATTAACACATCATATTTCATTATTGACTTGCTTGCAAAATTAAGTCCAGTTACCAATTCAACAAAAATTCTAAGCACTTCCAAAGTCTAAAATAGATGTTGCATTTCAATATAATAGACTACATGTATACCCCTTCATTTCAACATAAGGTGTTTTCATTCTAAATAATATTGCAAGTTGTATCAGTTACCGATGCAATAATAATGAGTTTTCCAGCCCCAGCAGAACCGCCAATCAGTGCCACAATTAAACTAGGGACTATTGCTAAGCATCGAGTTAAGAAATTCCTAATCCATGGCCTCAACCGCAAGTCAAGAAAGCCCTACAAAATAGAATGTAAAGAAAATATCAAACAAAAAACAAGATGTGCCACAGAATGCAAATTTAAAGCAACAAAGATGCATTTTAACCAAGTCAACAATCATATGCTAATTATATCAGCTAACTTCTAGAAAACATCTTCATGTGTTAAACATCGCCATTTAGAAACAAGAAATATAAAAATACCTGCATGACATATTGCCCTGCATAAGTTCCCGTTATAGTAGAACTTTGACCTGATGCCAACAAAGCAATTGCAAAGAGTTTTGAACTCCAACTACCTAAGACATTCTGTAAAACATATATATAAACTAGTATCAACAAAAATAACCAAGTATATTTCCAGAAGAAAATGATATTATCTTGTAGTAATAATGCCAGGTCAAAACAACATTTGAAATATCAAAAAAAATGTTGCCAGAATACATACTCTAAGTAAAAAGGAGGCTTTGTTCAAATCCAAGTCTTTGCAATTATCTTTATCTTCAGGATTTAGATTTGAAGAACTGCAAACTGCACCACTTACAGAAATAACAGATACATTAATGAGAAATGCCACTGATAGAGCAAAGCCACTTTCGATCATATAAAATCTGCACGCCTCCTGTGAACAAAAATGACATAGGAATACATTATGTTAAGAAGCCGTTGAACCAGAAACTTTAGTTCTTTAAAGAAGTCCAATAATAGGTTGGATCTGGGTACAATTTATAAAGGTAGATTCATGTAAAAAATCCAATGTTAATGAATAAAAGCACTTATTAGAGTTCTACATTATTACAAACAATATACCCAACCTGTAACATTGAATCTAGATACAAATGCAAATGAAAATGAAAATGGAAATAGTATAGTAGATATGAGGCAGACATCTGTGACATGGAGAACTGAGAAGCATAACCTTTTGGACATATCAAGGAGAAGAAATCACAAAATCTTGAGGTTAAAGCTAATAGGTTAGGGTAAAAATATTATTTCAGCTCCAAAAACAATGATGTACAGACCAAATGTCCCACTGATTTTTATACACCCACAGAAATAACAAAACTAGTCTACCAAATTGAAACTTCACCTTGATGCCCCGAACAGATCTTGGGATTTTTCTAGAAAGCACCAATGCCGAGTGCAGGAAGAGATTGTGCCTACAAAATGAAATGCACAACAACAAACAAGATGAGAACTTTCAATTAGGATTAAACACTTAAAAGTTGGAACAAGTCTAGAACTTACGGCATAACCATAGCACCAAGAAGAGAAATTGCAAGACCGGTAGCACCATTTCCTTTGAGTTGAGGAACAAAAAGCCCATATAAAACTTCTTTTGCATCTGGCTTTGCATAGCCAAGCTCGGCCAAAAAGCATCCAGCCATTGTAAATACAAGAAAAGCAATAAAAAATTCAAGCTTCCTAACCTGCAAAATAGATGACATAAAAACTTAAGTTGATTTTTTTTTTTTTTTTTTGCAATCTTATTTTAGTCCCACCAGAGGCTAATAAAGCAATTTCAATTCACTGGCCAATAAAGATTCAATGAACCGGTCAATTGCAATCCAATGTAGATGTATAGGACATGTGAAATTTAACAACATACCCCATATTGTTGTAATGCTAGAAGAATCAATGTACTCAAGCCAGTTAAAAGGACACCAATCCATACTGGAATTTTAAAGAGCATATTCAATGCAAAGGCCGTTCCAATCACTGAGAATAGAAGAAATTAATTAGTCAGAATAGGTTAAACAGAAGGTATATCAGGAAAATTGTTACTAAAGAGAGATGTTGCATATAGAGTAAGCCCCTCTTATCATCGACTATGCACATAAAATCAAACATATATGTGCACATATAAAAAAATAAAATCCCATTCACAGCTTCATTTTTATGTCTACCAGGGGAATACAGTTAATTTTATTTAGTAATGAGTCATTTCCATCTACTGACATCAAGTTCTACATAGGTGTGAACTCTAATTAAGCCAAAAATGCAAAGGTAACATAAAATGACAAGAATGCTCATAACATAGGTGCCCAGCCAATAAAGACTCTGCTTCAAGACAGCAAAAAGAGGACAAAACTTACTGAATAAAAACAAGGATCTGTTGTGACCAGGGAAAGAAAAACACAGAAAAAGGAGATATATCTTAAGCAGAAAACACAGTTTTTTCTAATCATGCACATAGGACTGTGTAAGACCTTGCAAGTCAAACATTACAACTTAATTCAGAATTTACTATTGAACTAAAATTGGCATCTTCTGTTTTTTTTATTTATGTGTGTGTGTCTATGTTTTGCTCAGAAGCATCTTTTAGTCTATATTCTTATTAAGCATGACCTTATTTTGATTAAGAATGAAACAATTTTTTTCAGTAACTTACCTACATCGATCTCTATATATGCAACCTATTTGCACAAGTCCCCAGATTTCTAGACAATTAGGCAATAGAAAAAAGAGCATTCATATTTCACAATTTCAAGCAAATGAGTGACATGTTTACCTTCAGGTATGTCACATGCAACTATAGCAATTTCAGCAAGAACCCATAAGATGAAATTTGGTACCCGAGGATACTCATTTCTACAGTGTTCTGCTAAATGCTTTCCTACAATCAAAGAAACAACATTTGAAACAAAGAGCTGTATCAGTGCACACATTGAAACTAGATTTGTAGCAACTTTGGCCAGCTTTACAGATGACAGACCTGTGACAACACCAAGATTGGCTGCTAAGGACTGAATAATTAGAGCAGCACATGAAGCCACTAATATGATCCAAAGTAACTGCAAGAAAAGAAAAACGTCTCTTAAGAAGAATACATGATGTTGAATTCAGAAATGAACCCAGGAATAGATGTGAATTTTCAAAGCATGCGTTAACTTTTGTTTTTTGAATCGCACAACTGCACAAGTCAAGAAACTAATTTCACCTTGTATCTCCACCAAGGCACAAATAAACTAGACTATATAGAATGGTACATGATATGACATCTCTTTATACCCTTTTTTTGGCTGAAAAGATCTTCGGAAAATGAATCCTTTAAACTTGAGAAATATGAACACTAAGATTAATTTCAACGGTGAACAATAAGATTATATTTCAACAGTTATTAATTTAAAATTCGAAGACTCCTTTAATCTTAATCGTGAAAAATTAAAAGGGAAAAAATGAGTTCATTAAAACAAAATGATGGGAGGAGTCCTTTCATTTTAAGGATAGTATCCACACCTCATACTTGTAAATGGCTCCTGACTGTAGATCCGTCTCAACTGTAAATTATCCACAAATTATAAAGAGCAAATACTGATTAGCAGCATTGCAATATTTTATTTCTCAGAAAGAAAGAAAAATACTGAACTTACAATTTCCGGGATCTATATATGCAATGGAAACAAGGAATCCAGGACCCATATAAGCAAACAAGTTCTTCCAGCTTGTCCTCTGCAAGAATGCAACATATATTATCAAATATCATACTATTTTATTTTAATAAATAATTACATCAAAAAAGACTTACTGCAGCAGATCCCTTTATAATATATTATATCAAAAGTTTCATATTGATAGCATTGCAAAAATCTAAAAAGGATTGCCTTGTTATTGAAATTTCAAAATTGAGGTCAATGGTACCAATACGTATCTTGCAACCACTATTCATGAAAGAATGAAAAACATTTAGTAAGAATCCAACATGCAAAGGCCAAAAACTAACCAACAAGAACTATGATGTTTAAGTAGAGAGTCAATTATAGTTGGGAAAACTCCTACACAAATAACCCATCTTTCACTTGTGCTCTACATTGCAGCTCTGCACCCTCAAATTTATTCCAGTTCCCTTATCGTAAAAATTCTAAGTATTCAAGGAGATTCCTAAAGCTGAATAAACTAAATATATATCTAGACAACGTCAAATACATATCTAGCTCTTGATAAATGTATAACATTTTTGTTTTTTTTTTTAAATAATCTAGCATTAATGAAAATAAACAATCAAAAGCATCCATGATCAGTTTAAACACTGATAAGATTTAGCCTTTTTTCTTGAAACAAATATTAAATACATTGCAAGCGTAACTTTCTTGGTTGTAAAATCCATTATAGTCCATATTATCCTCCCTTTAATGTTATCACATGGTCCTTCTACACAAAAAAGTTTTGTTTTTTAAATGTAACAGCATTAATGCCCTCTCCTGATGCCACCTACAATAGAGCCACCTACTTTGACTCAATATGCTTCTGCAACTTATTTTATTAAATTATCAATACACAAAATTCCAGGGGTTATAGTTTTAGTTGTGCCCAGTACTTCAATTTATCAGGTGCATTTAGCTTAGCAAATGCACCTGATAAATTAAATTTCCAACCAACTCAACTCATTAGAACCATCTCTCATAAAACAATTATTCTATTGGAAAAATGATAGGAGCAATTCAACAAGATTGCATCCCCAAAGGAGCAATTACTGAATTTTGTGGATGATCTATAACAATTTAGGGCCACATAGAGACCTGGGTAAGTTTATCCACAATATGTGGATACAATTTTTTGTATACATATTCAACTTTTGAGTTTCCATGGCTAGAAAATAACTTGATTAAAAGAACATAAAAAGGCAATCCATATAAAGTATCTCCAAGTCACATGCAGATGGTTGGACAGATATGTAATAGTAAGATCCGAAATGTAATATCAAAAAGGAACTCAACATTGAAAAGGTAAAACTTCAGTGGCTTGTGTTCAATGAAGTAGATATCATCTTATCAATAATACTAGGTTCAAAGCCGATGATGTTAATTACCTAATAATAAGTCATAACAAGGACTTATCTCTAGATGGACTTTTCTAGCTCATTATCCCACGGTCTCTTCACTATATCTAACCAAGATAATGAATGAAAGACACAACCAACTGAAGGTTTCATTCAACAAAAATTTGAAAAAGTAAAATGAATATGATCAGGATGTTGAACTCAAATTACTTTCAAAAACCATGTATAGGTTCAGCCCCTATCACCGAAAAATGGCCATCTCTGCCAGTAAGATATTTGTTGATAAAAAGATTTCTGCGAGTTAGTATCTAAGTACAACAAAAATATTACTCTTCACTTCACTTTTCAATTCAACCCAAACTATCTTCAACTGCCATAAACTGTGGCGACAACTTAAAAACTTCCATGCAATCACCCATTAAAATAAAGATTTACATCCCAAAAAAAGATTGTCTGCAACCCAACACAAGCCCAAAAAGGCGCAAAGTTTCAGAGCTGGAAATGATACAATGAATCATGATAATAATAGAAATCCAAAACTCACATCGGGCACAACAATTTGGTCATTTTCTTCACTCTCAATCAGCGGTGTATTTGAAAAGCTCTGATTTCCGCCAGTGCTGGCAATGAATTGTGGCCGCTCAGATGTTGCAGCCGCCATAGCCACCTTTTTGTTTCCTGATGTTATTCTGATGAATCACAAAATATGAAGTTTCAATCGCATTCAGGCAATTCTCTACTTGAAAACTGAAACCAAATTTCATTAACTGAAACAATAAAATAAGTTTCAGTTTGCATTTGAAAATAGTGACAATTGCACTTAGAAACATGCAATCACTAATCATCACGCATCTGAAATTATAAAAAAAAAAAAACTCATAACTGAAATCTTCAATAGATCATATAAATTGAATGTAATATACACAAGATTTATACGAAAAGTGCAGGATGATTAGAATTAACACTACTTTTGGTTGCCGAGAAACAGAAGGAAAATAAAACAAATCGAGCGTTAAAAAATAAATGAGAAGGAAAAAAGCTATTACATTTCCCCATGTTTTCTCAGCAAACAAACAGTAAACGAACTTTCAATAAATCAATCAAAAAGTGAAGCAAATTGCTATACTCGGTAGTCTTGGAAACACATCCACGTTTATTACCAAAATAAACAAACATTTGGAAACTTTTGTTGTCACATATCCCGGGAAACAAAACTCTGCGAAAAAATAAAAAGTTTCCCAGATGATACAGAACAAACCTTGAAATGAGAAAACGCTAAGAAAGAAATTGTTGACAAGGCAGAGTTGCCGAGCGTTGATATATATATATATATATGGTCAAAAGACTTCTTCAGAAGACTTATTCTCACCAAGATTTGGTCTACTCCAACTCCCACCTCCAAGCCTACAAAGTTTCGAAAATTTAAATATTTATTCATAATTCAACTTTCTTTTAAAATTTATTATTCACTCTAAAGATGAAAATATTATTTAATTAATAATATTAAAAATTAAATATTCACCTATTTATCCTCTTTAGTTTAAAAATTACTAATTTCTCTTTATTCAAAAATTTAAAAAATGATAATTTCTCATATAAAGTTTCATTCCTCCCTTTTCCTTCTTCGATGACTATTCTCTAGTCTCTCATGTACCAAAGCTCTCTCCTGCATGCAAGATGAAGACATAGACACAAAGTAGAGTTGTCAAAGATTTGTCACATAATGGATCTTTGGCAACATCGCTTCAAGTCATCACCCTTGTAGTTGCATCTTTGCCCTGAAAACGAGAAGGAGCATCAATAGATAAGAGATTGATCAAAAAAGAAAGAGGAATGAATGAAAACCTAAAGGAAAAATATAACTTTTCAAATTTTTGGATAAAAATAATTATTAACTTTTAAACTTCAAAAAAAAAATAAAATGAAATTTTAGTTTTTTTTAATATTATTGGTTAAATAACATTTTTATCCTTGTAATTAACTACAAGTTTAAATAGAAGTTGGATAACGGTTTAGATTTTGAAAAAAATCCAAACCTTCGGTGGGAATAATTAATTAATTTGATTGTGCAATTTTTTTGCTAATTAAAATCATTAAATCAAATTTTATTTTAAATAAATTTATAGTTATGAATTTAAAATATTATCTAAAATTAAAAAAATGTTATGTTATGTGCATAATTTTTATACATAATTTTTATATAAATAATTATATATTATCATATAATTTAATAGTTAAAAATTAAAAATAAAATAATATTTAATTATATAACGATATATTATTATTTATATATCAAAATTTTAAATATAGTTTTATTGTTATTAAAAATTGGTGAATAGTGAGCTGTTTGAATTAGTTTCTACTTTTGTAAGGAGTATCCTCTGTCACTTTGTTTTGCCTCTAATATTAAAGGTTTCAGTTGGCGGAATTTCTTTTCCCACCCGAACTTTCATAAAACAACTTTCTATCCTTCAATTTTGAAAGTCTGTTTTCCCGCTTGCTCATAAATTTTGTGGTTTAAATTGTTAATTGGAAGGCATGAAAATCATTTCCCCAGATTCTCTAAAATTCCAACATATCCTAACATTTAAATATATATCAAGGTTTTAATAGTAATTTCACTTAACTAAGGGAAAAAAACTCCTTATTTTTCTTCATTTTCTTTGTCCTCCCTGAGTTGGCGCCTCAACTTCCCGAATTACTCTCCATCTCAATCTCATTCACCAACACTATTTTCTTCATTTTTCCTTTTCTTCTCTCTCTTTCAAATAAAGAGCAAAGCACTTAAATTTGTTGTTCTTTTTTTGAAAAGGACATAAATTGAAGTAGAAATAAAATTCTAATTCTTTTAAAAGACATTCTAATAAAATTCTCGTATTTGACTGAATTTGATTCACAATAGTTAATGAAGACGGAGAGATGTCATCAATCATATCTTTTTAATGTGGGTTTTTTAGTTCATCAAAGGTGATTAAACTAATCTTGAACTAGTACAACACTATCACAACATCAAGTTCAATAACTCTGTAATTCTAGTAGATGGAATTCTTGAATACTCATACTATCACCATCTTTTTATTCTTATCTCCATGCCCCAATCTAAAGGCTTTTAATGATTTTATTTTTAAAAAAAAAAAATTATCTCTTTTTTCCATCTTAATTTGAAAAATTAATAATTTTTTGTTAATTTAATTTTAAAAAATTATGTTTTTACCCCGCCAGTTGGAGTTTCTATATTTTAGGGTTAATCACTACTCTCTCAAAATTTAAAATATTACACTTACATCCCTCAAATACATAAATTTGTGCAACGAAATTGTGCATCAGTTGATGCATAGATTGGTCAAACAACATCAAGCGAATCTGCGTGACTCATTTGACCATTTCAACTAAATGACAAATAGTTTTTATATCAAAAAACCATCAAAGAAGGAGAGAGGGTGTCGATGATGGAGTAGATGAAGTGCTAAAGTGAATCACTAGAAAGAGAAAATAGATTTTTTGAAGTACAATATTATGAACTTTAAGATAGGCTATTGTTAACCCTAAAATTTGAAAACCTTAGATGATGGAGGTGAAAAAGTAACTTTTTAAAAGGCCAAATACTATTTTCCACCAAAACTATGCTGGATTGTCAAAGTTCTCCCCATTAACTATGAAAACACCATTTACCCACCCATAAGTAGTTAAAATTAACGGTGGTAGAGGTAAAATCGTTATTTTCTCTATAATATTAAAAATAAACTAAAATAAAATCTATTTTTGCCCCTCTAAACTTTAAAAATTAAAAGTTTCCCCCAGCCTAAGTTTTAAAAAATGACAGTTTCACCCTAGGGTTTCGTTTTGAAATCTCCGACTACATCTTCGTTTTCATTGTCAATGGCCTCTCCCTTCCAAAGCATCATTTCCTTCCAGTGATCTCTTTCTTCTCATTTGGATGTCCGATCAGCATCAGTGAAGTCTTGAGAGACGAAAAACTTCGTCGGACGAAGAACGGTTGTGATTCTATATGATCTTGTGGTTTGATTGATAAAATAAATTTGTGTAGGACCATGTTAGACTTAGATGAGATTCGATGGAGGGGAGGGTTCAAAATTTGGAATTTTTAAATTTCTATCACATTCCTTTATGGAGACATGTATGTATTTAAGTAACTTAGCAAGCAAAATCTGGAGAGGTGATTTATGATATTTTTATTTTTACAAAGAAATTACAGTGATTTGAAATATTATAATGAAAAGAACCAATTGGTATTTATTATGTTTTGTAAAGTCACTAAACACAGATAATGGTTCTGATTCTAAAGTTCATTTATATAAAAATATTAAAAGCAGTTTGAAACAATCTCTCCTCTATCTCTCTCTGGCTTTCCTTTGCTCAAAGATTTTGGAAAATAAGATCCATAGACCCATAATCACTTTTTTTATATAATAATAAAATTATATGTATTTACTAGATATACGTAAATAGATATATATATTAATATATATTATCAACTAATTAGATAATTTTAAATTAAAGATAAAATAATATATAATTATATGATAATATATTTTTTACATATATATTTATATATTAAAAAATAAATATAAATAATATTATTCTTTGTAGGATTGGTTAACGTCAATTTGACGCCAAGAACTCAATTATACCAAGTGATGAATATTATATATATCATAAAAACGAAAGGGATAAAGTTTACTCATCACTAACACTATTATATTATAATATACTTCAAATGAAAATGGTATAAATTCTCTGGTATCCGGTTCTTCCTATATCTACTTTATCAAAGTAAATAGACTTCCATTTCACATACTATACAGTCGAATGAGACAGCTTCTGATAAGCAAAGCAATTGGACGATTTGAGAATGTCCACAATTCCAGAAATTCTGTAGAAAAATTGAAATGAAGAAAGCAATAGTGAGAAGAGGAAGAAGAAGGAAGAAGGAGAGAAAATAATTTTGTATAAAAGTAGTTGTATTCCCTTTATTCATTTCATCCAGCAGTATAATGTCAATTTATCATATGAAAAAAAAGGTTTTGCAATTGACCAGCTATAGTGAAGTATTCCTAACCATACATAAATACAAAACAATAATATAGTAGTCAAATTGTATATCATATTATATATCAAAAATTTAATTTTTTATTTCGTGTATAAAGTATAATATGATATAGCTTTTAAAAAATTCTAAATCATATATCATTAATTTAGAAAATATTTAAACAATCTAAAAAATTTAAAATTTTTCATTTACACCCTTACTACATCATCATTTAAAAAAAAAAAAAAGGTATATCGATAATGTGTATCGTATCATATGATACATAATGTATCGTATGATCTATCCATTGTATTATATTGATTCGATACATTTCATGATATGTATTTTTTTTGTCTTGTATCATTTTGTATTGCAGGATATTTATCATATATCGTAGGATACTGATAACTATAAACATTACTACAACACTTTCTAAATTATTTGAGTAGTTTCACTTCGCACATAACATTATTTTTTTTTGAGACATACTGGGCGTTTGTCCCCCATCTGCAAATTTATTCACATAGTTACACTGTCATACTAGCTATCTATGTGGATAAACAGATCCTTGTTGATATGTTTCTAACATCTCCGTCTCAGTATGTTTTGTATTAGCTTCGTATTAGGACCTTTATAGTTCTGTATAAACTAAATAAAATCATGTTATCATAATTCTACAAAGATGGGTTACTTATTTACGAGGACTTTGATCGAGCTTTATGTAAGTATGCTTTATTCCAAATGGCATCAACTTAGTTTTTTAAACTCAAACCTTACAAATTGAATAACAAATTCGCTAGCAATATGAGATGCGACAATATTGTATATAATATAAAGCATAGGGTTGTATATATAGTTTACTGTAGGATGCAGACCCAAAAGAATCATCTATACTTTCTTTATGGCGTGGTTCTGATGAGCCACAAACTGGTATCAATTATGTTTCTGGTTCAAAATTGGAAAGAATGGCATTTTACTGTTTTGGCTGAATTGAAAAGGCTTGGCATATACTTGGAAATGAAAGGAGTGGATGGTGTAAAATTTGCACCATTAACAAAGTGATGGGTGCTATTCAATATTCTCTCAAATATTCCAATATTTAAAAGGCCAGCTATAGCGTTCAATTTGCAGACACAAATGGCAACTTGGGAAGCTTGAAGCTTCACAACCATTGCTACTAAATCATAAGTATGGCCTCAAATCTAAGCATTGTTTGTGTTATCAGCAATGTTACTTAGGTATTGCACTCATGTTGAAAAAATCTTATATTGACTAATTTGGGAATAGCAAGGTTATATAAAGCAAAATTTTTACATATTCAATATAATAGTTGTTAGTCCGATTATTATATTTCAAAGTTTACCTGCTGATTAAATTACGTTGGGTTCCTCGATTATCGAAAAAAAAAGTTAATTACATGTGCACATTATTAATACAAACTATGTATGGCCTCAATCATACTAAAACATATCAATTGGTAAAGTAATTTTTACAAAAGTTTATATATAAAATATTATTCTTTAATTATTTGGTTCTTGATGTTGTTTTTGCTTTCGGTTCAAATTTTGAGTTCATGATTACTTTTCCTTCTTTGAAATAAGAATTGGGCCATTGATGGTTTTGGGCCTAGTTTTCTAATGGGACATGTGTCCTTGACCTATTGAGAGAATATACTTTAGTTCATCATGCATGTCAACTTTTATTTTTTATAAATCTTAATGGAATAATGGATGGGTCAGGCCTAATGGCACCGCTTTAACATTAGATATTTCTATAACACTTTTAACACGCATCATATAATATTCATATTGCTTTAACATTAGATCTAGAAAATGGATACAATGAGTTGTCATGAGGAATATGATAATATAATTGTGTTGTATGCGGTGGGTAGTGGAAAGCATTTCATTCAATTATTCTCCAAAGCTATGATAAGGAAGAGCACTTCAATTACAGTTTGCAGAAACTTTCCCATTAATAGAAATGTATCATGGGGTGAGTTTTTGTGCTTTCAAAAGTTTTGGGGCCTTCAAAAAAATTAAAATGTATTTCTCTATCAAAGAAAATTTGAAATCCATGGAAATTATTCAATTTTGGCATTTCGTAATCTATCTTAACCGAACTCATCACATTTTGCATATCCCCTCCTCTTTGTCCTCTCAAACTCTTGAATAGAATCTTGGTAAGTATATTGACCCTGTTTGTCATCATTATTTTGTCTTCTTTAGGGCACCAATGATGAAAACTACTCTCCTTTGACATATAAAAAAATTAAGATATATTAAAAAAAATTAACGGTGATGGTTTGGATAGAATATATATATAAAATTAAGATAAGTCCAAATTCTTATAAAACTCAATTTAGAGGCTTGAACTGTGAGCATTTAGAATATGTAGAGAATTTTTCCAAAGCTCATACATAATATTTCTTCACCAAAGAGGTAGTTAAATTGTATTAAAATTCCTACTTCTATCAACAAATTCTAATCATCTATCTAAAAATATAATATGGATCGAGCCCATTAGATTTCTATGTAAAATTTTATATGGTTAGTTTTGTTGGATGTATTTTCATTTAATCTCATATATTTTATTCCAATGTTTTTAAACCCACATCAGTGTTCGAACTGATTATCTTATAGGTTCGTGATTCAATCGAACAACTAATTGGTTCAATATATTATCGAATTATTATGTATTTTTTAATAATATTAAATATTTATTATATTTGTGAAACGTAATTTCAAATATGTTAATTATACATTTGATACTTAATTAAAATCTTACAAATGGTAACTTTTTAAAGTTTTAATAAGACAAAAATTATATAATATTATATAAACTAATTTTATTAATTTTAAATAGTTTTTCCAATGTTATAAATTTATCGAGTTTGATCAAATTTTAAATAAGTCAATATTTATATATAGACTGAATCATATAGGGAAATTGAATTAAATTATAGACTAATTCATGATTTAATCAATTAAATTAATTAATTTGATTCAGTTGTAAAAACATTATTCTACTCAATTGAAAGAATTAAAATAATGTGTGATCTTGTGCTTGTAGGGTTAACTATAAATTAACTATATCAAAGAAGCATTATTGATGTTAACTCTGACGAATAAAACTATAAGTTTATTCAACTCTGAAATTAAAAATTATATTAAGTGTATTTATTTTGAGTATATGTGTGTTATCACATAATTAAATATTATTTTATCATTAATTTAAAATTATTAAATTATGTGAAAAAATATATAAATTTATATATATTTATGTTTTTAAGGTATGTATACATAACTTTATTAAAAAAATTATCTGAAATAATTGACACTTGATAGAAGGTTACATTTTGTAATTAAATTGTAAACTAGATTAAATTGAATTATAAATTAATTTATAATTTAATTGATTAAATTAATTAATTTAATTCGGTTGTACTCAATTGAAAGAATTACGATAACGTTTGATCTTGTGTTAATTATAAAAAAAATCTGTCTGAAATTTAAAATTTAAAAAGAAAGTCTGAAACAGCTAACACTTGATATAGCGTCACTTTCTGTGACCCCACAACCCACCAGGTGGACCAATGACAATAAAAGGGGTTTAAAAATTGACATGAGGGCCCCGCAGAGATGCCATCCACATAAGCCAAATCATTCAACGCCACCACATTAAATAAGATTAGACTAAAGGCCTAATAAGGACAAAATAACTACCATTCCTCAACCGACCAATTCATGGAATTTTTAATTTCTTTTTTTTTTTTATAGTAGTGAATAATATTATATCAAATCCACGGGATAAGATTGTGATTGAAATTTTGATATTATTTTTTTAAATGAATAACTTGAAATAGAAAAAATCTAGGCTCCTTAGTTTAAATAATTTTCAATATCTGACAGGTAATTTTAGTCAATTAAATGATCTCATATGTGAACAGATAAAAATATCTATAGATAAGATAGACGAAGATAATTTATTGACAAAAGATACCTATGATATTCTTTTGTTTGTTGAGAATGAAAAAGGTAATTGACTACAACCTTTCTCGATCTATTGGGCGGAAGCAACTAGAACAAAATAAAAAATATCAAATATGATCTCAAAGATTAACAAAATTAGAATATTACAATAGAAAAAACTTTGGGTATAAGCTTTTATCTTACTTATCCACAATAATTATGAGTCCAACTGTTATATCTCAAAATTTATTTAATCTTAACGATATTTCTATTTAACAAAAGAAAAAAATCAAATGTAAGAAGAATTATTAATGCATTCCAAATCATATTTAATTAAAATGTTTTATTTTAAGTTTATAAATTAAAAAACATGTTTTCTGAATATAGTATTGAACATGTTTTTAAAATTTAAAAAATAAAAAATAATTTCTGAAAACTGTGCTGAGACTGTTCTTCTTCAAGATAGAGTTTAATTGGGTCCCACACTCATGGAACCCCAATTACTCCTGTCTGGAGAACTCATTAATTTTAAATGAAAATTTAATATTATTTTTAGTTTTTATATTTATTTATTTTCAACTAAAGTAGATCCCTCTTACATTATTCCAGAGCAAAAGTATCGGGACCACTTAATCGGGAGCAACCCCTCTTCAAGGACGCGTTTTTCAATTAACTAGATCATTATTTGTTTTAAATGATTAACCTCAGATAAGTCAAACACTTAATTTTGAGTTTCAACAACAAGAGGGATCTCATTTAATTTTAGATAAACTCTTGGGTTGAGTCGGATCTAATATTACACTTGTTATTAAACTGCTCTCACCTTAAAAGTTAATTTAAGAGGTGTAATTTTTTACAACATTTATATAGGTTAAAAGACTTATTCCCACTCAAGTTTTGATGTATTTTTAAAATTATATTTATAAGATTTAAAAAATTTAAAATCCTATTTATGAGTTAATTATCATTAAATTTTTTTATTAGAAAAAAAGATAAAATCGTTATTTTATTAATAATATTTAAAAAATTATTAAATTCGTTATGTTTTTTTTTTAGTTTTAAAAACTAATAATTTTACCCCTGATTAGAGTTTTCTAACTTTCAAAATTAATATTTTCTTTCCAAAACCTAAGATCTATTTTCTAGATGCTCTCTGACTATCAATGACGATGACTTTAACTCACCATCTATGACCACCAAATCTTCACTCTTTGGTGGAAGAAGACGCATCTTTGTCAATTTCAAACAAATCAACGAAGATGCATTGATTCATCCAAATTAGCGAAGCCTTGTCAATTTCAGATGAATCAATGAAGATGCTTGTTTTCTTCTATTCCAGAAAAATCAATGAACACTCGTCTTCCTCGATTCTTATGGAATCTATGAAGACACATCTTCTTCACATCTGTTTGAAGCATCGAAGAGATAAAGGCTAACTAGAGATTCGTGGGTTGAAATGTCATCTTTGGTAGTGGAGAACGTTTGAAAAATAAACTTTAGGTTTTGAGAAAAAAAATATTATTTTTGAAAGTTAAAAAACTTTTGATAAAAATAAAATTATTAATTTTTAGAACTTTAAAAAAAATATAATGAATTTTATATATTTTTTAATATTATTAATAAAATAATATTTTTATCTCTACTTTTAACGAAAAATTTTAATTATACCTGACTCAATGGTGGGATTTGAGATTTTCAAATTCCTTGGAAATAATTTAGAACTGTATCAAGACTTGGATGGGAATTAGTGCGTTGGCCCACTTATATACAAACGCCTGGGCTCTGTTCCAACGGAAGTAAAAGCTACCCCACTGAAGTTCTATAATTAACCATTTGAGGCCCCATTTTCAACTTCCCAACTGAAGTGGCATAATTGAGCCATTGGAGGCCCCATTGTCAACTTCCCAATTCAATTAAATCCAATATAAGACAAGCTACTTCCAATTGCCATTGCTTTTTATATGATAGTAACATTATCCATCCTACACTTAATTGACAACATTTATTAATAAACTCATAAAATGATACAAAAAATTTATGAAACAATTTACAAAACATTCATTTCATTACAATATAGTAAACAAAATCTTGAATATCTACAAACACTACACCAAAATGTCATAAGCAAACTTACAAATTTCAAACCCTAACAAAATCAACAAGAATATATTTTTTTTTTTGGTCTTTTGTGCTATGGTTTTTGAAGGTTAATTAGTGACATTGACAATTATCTTCACCTTGCCATGTCCAAACTATGTCTTTCAGAGCAGGCCTCACATCTTCCTCACAGAACTTCTTGTACTCAAGAGTGTCTCCGGATGACTTTGAGAACTCGACCACTGCAACCTCCGGCGCCACCTCAAAAACCTCCGCTGTCACCACTAATTTCCCCTTTCTACCCTCCTCTTTTCCCAGCATTTTCACCTTGAACTCGTTCACACAGACTCCAAAATTCAACTTCCTCGCCAATGTCTCAAGCTTCCCCATGATGGTTGAAGCCGAAGATCTAGATGTAAACATGGAACCCGATTTCCTCTTATTCTCAAACAATCCTGACAGATCAAACCCGGTCGACATCGATGATATGAACTCGAATGCATTATAGAAAGGGGGTGATGAACTCTTTGTTCTTACTAATTCAATCTCTCCAGGATCATCTTCACCACTTACAAAACCATTCTCCATTGAAAATTTCTCATCAATGGAAAACGCCACAGGTTTACAAAACCCTTTCTGAAACCAGGGAGTCCGCATAATTTCTGAAACTGTAATTCTCTTTTCAGGATCAGTCACCAGGATCCTGGATATCAATTTCCTGGCATCGGGGGAAATCCAGGGTGGAAATTCAAACTCAGCCTTGAAAATTTTCCTGTACATCTTCATAACATTTTCATCCTGGAAAGGTAAAAATCCTGCAAGAAGTACAAAGAGAATAACCCCGCAAGACCATATGTCCGATTTTGCTCCATCGTATCCTTTTTTCCTCAGGACTTCAGGTGCAACATATGAAGGAGTTCCACATCTTGTATGCAACAATCCATCATTCCAAATCTGTTCCGGCAAAGCGGAGAGACCGAAATCGGAGACTTTCAAGTCCTCGTTTCCATCCAGGAGAAGATTTTCCGGCTTCAAATCACGGTGATAAACGCCGCGACTATGGCAAAAATCAACCGCGCTAATCAGCTGCTGAAAATACTTTCTCGCCAAGTCCTCCTTCAGCTTTCCCTTTGCTACTTTTGTGAATAATTCTCCACCCTTGACATATTCCATTATAAAGAAGATCTTAGCCTTCGTTGCCATCACTTCTTTGAGTTCAACAATGTTGGGGTGTCTCACCAAACGCATAATTGAAATTTCCCTCGTGATTTGCTCCATTAAACCTTCTTTCTTAACCTGATCTTTCAGAATAACTTTCACTGCAACACACTCTTGAGTGGCGAGGTTCCTCCCAAAATAGACCTTGGCGAAGGTGCCTTGGCCTAATAATCGCCCCATCTCATACTTTCCAAAGAGAGCATTTCTTGCCCCATTGCTGCAACAGTTTTGTTTCTTCTCAGCTTGTTCTTCCATAACTCAAGAAACTTTGAGATAAAGAAATATACTAAAAACTAATTCAGTTCACATCAAAGAGCATATTCTTGTTAACGATATGTAAAAAGCTAAATGGGATGTTACATAGAAGGGAATTTGCCATGGAAATAGAGGGATAAGGTTGGAGTCTTGAGAGAAAAGGCCGAGTTTTGATAGGGTAAGTTTGGTGATTGGATGGTGAGAAAATTGGAGAGAGAATGGGGTGGCTTGTAGTCATTGGAGGCCATGGTTTTGGTGAGGCCAAGCACATAGAGATTTAGAAATATCCGATAAATTTAATCTGATATGAAAAGCTTGGCCAATAATGTCGTGACAACACATTGGGAGATGGCGGGCCAGGGTTTTTATGACATCTTTTGCTTGGACTTTCACGTTTTGGCGAAGGTTCTGGTGAGGTGGAAATTTATTTGCCAAATAAACTTCTATGATTAATAATTTAAATTAAGATTAATAATTTAATTATTTAGAGTGAAAAACTATTAGATTTTACTAATATTATGATTGGCCCTTATAATAAATATACTATAATAGAAAATTTTTATTGTTTGGAAATTTGAAAACCATCATAATGATCACATTTTACCTAAAAATTAGAAGGTGTGACAGAAAATGTGTTGGATGGTTACGATTATTATTGGTTTCTTGATGTTTGGGAGGTTTAATAAACATAATCTAGAGGTTACAATGGTTTTTTTAAATTTAAAAATAATAATAATGCAAAATTGACATACCTTTTTTTTTTAAATGAATATTGGTATAGTTAGATTTCGATAAAATTATATGCACAAATAATATATATAATTTTGTATATAAATAATAATATATTATTATATAATAAGACATTGTTTTATTTTTAATTTAAAATTATTCAATTATATGATGAAATATTATTATTTATGTATAAAATTATATATATTGTTTGTATACATAATAATATTATTAGATTTAGAGTTCAGTGTTTATTCAAATAGTAGAAAATAGAAACACTTTTAACTGTTTTTGAGGTTGTTTATAGGATTATAAATGAATAAAACTATATTAAAAAATAAATTATATAAATTTATATATACAAATTGATATAATAATTTATAATTAAGTGATATAATTATTTAATCTTTTTCACATTTTAAAAATTATTCGATTAGATATGCATATAATATCAATCACTCTAAATAAACTTTTTTTATGGTTCATGGGAGAATTAATTTTGAGTTTCTCCCATGAATCTTTTTTTTATTTAAAATATTTAAATTTCAAAAGTATTTTTTATATTTTTATAAATTTAACTTCACCTATTCTTATATATTGAGAGATTTTTTAGTAAATTAATACTAAAATCTTTTCTACATTCCCCCAACCAAATAACTAGCAATTATTATTATTATTATTTTATAAAAGCTGGATATTCATATTACTCTTATTTTATAAACCCTATTTGAATAAAGCCTAAAAAAGAAACCTTTAATAATATATTAAAATCGTAAGTAATTTGATGGAAAATTATAATACGTATTATCACATGACTATATAATAATTTATTTTTAATTTAAAATTACTTAATTATATAACGATATATTATTATTAGTATTAAATCAATATTTATTAAAAATAAGTGTATATAATTTTATTGTAATATTTTATAATTCTAGTATCTAAATTATATGTTTTGCTTACTCAATTTTTATAATACAATAAAATTATATATACATTTTTTAAAATAAATATTTGATACATAAATAATTTATAATTATATAATTAAATAATTTTAAATTAAAAATAAAATAATATATAATTATATAATAATAATTTACCCTTTTCAACCCAAAAAAAAAAAAATCACTTCCTCTACATCCATCATTTGCCCAAAAACAATTATTAATGCTGCATTATATAATCATATAATTCTAATCACTGTGTATGGCTGATGTGATGGAGTTGGACTTTGACTGATAGTTGGCCTTCACTGTCCCTCCGTTTAATTTCAGAATCTTTGTAAAGGACAAAAGATTTATTCCCAGCCAATTTAATGAAAACCCAGACTGATATAAGATAATTTTTTTAAGACATCTTTTTATTAAAATTAAAGATTAAAAAATTGAAAAATTATTATATTTTTTTCAAATTTAAAAATTAATATTTTTAATTTTAAATTTAAAAAATAATAATTTATCTCTTAAAGTTTATTTTTTTCTTTCCTTATCCGAAGAGCGATCTCTTGTCAATCTCCCTTCAACAAAGGGACAACACCATAGTATCAACAATACTATATTGTCGTAGACTTTCTTTGCATAAAATTTGTGGTTGCTAGAATTTCTTAGCAAATTAATTGAAGAAAAATCCAGAGACTAATTAGCTGGCGAAATTAATCTGCATTCTGATCCATAATGAATTGCCAAAATTAACAGAACTGAAAGCAAGGAAAGAATCCAGAAGGCCTATCTCTTCCTTCACTCTTGGCCGCAACCGGCAACCCATATGCTGGATTCAGAGACACATCTGTGTGTCTCGCCAATCCGCATAGATCCGCCGACGCATAGACTTTGGTCAATGAATCATTGGTTGGTTTTCGATCGGCTAACAATTCATCTTTTTTCGATAGACTAGAGGACACGTCAATGCGAGAGATTAATTAGATAACGGTTGTTGGAGGAAAAAAATAAAACAGAAAAATTTTCATTTTTTAAATATTAGGTGAAGTGAATAGTTAATTTTAATAGGAGATAAAATATAATAAAATTTTAATTTTTTAATAATTTTAATTAAATAACATTTTTTTCCTATCAAAATGATGTATATTTAGTTTTTTAAAAATTAATAAATGTAAGTTTGAATTTTCATAAAATATTGGGTAAGAATAAGTCTTTCGGCCCTTATAAATTCAAAAGTGTTGTAAATATAATAAAATAAATTTGAATATGATTGAAACATAAAGAATTTACAATATGAAATTGAAAAGAGACTGCTTAGCTTTATATATTATGGAAGAAAAGGGTGTGGATTCCTTGAACCAAAATGAAAAGAGTGGGTCTACAAATGGAGGTGAGGGGTCTTTATCTTCTTTTTATATTTAAGGCATTATTATCAAATTTTCAAACTTTGTATACGTGGTGGATAATCCACCATATATAACAAAAAGTAATTTCTTTTCCATTGACATTGAAAATTCCTGTTTTAGTCACGAGTGTGAGATTATATGGATTAAAAAGACATTTGCAGTATTCTTGTATGGGAAAAAAGTATCAAATTGGTCCTCAGGTTTTAAAAATAGTATCAATTTGTAAGGTTTTGAATGTTGACATTTCCTGCTCTAAAGCCATCGGATATTGCATAGAAACTAACATATGAAAGTTGAAAGGGCAGCTGATTTTAATGGGCGGCTTAAGTAATAAACCATTCGAAATCTCTAATTAGAATGAGTTCTTAATTTATATAATATAATGATTGTGAGACTAATCATTGAATTTAACTTTTTTTTTTTATGATCGAAGAACCTCATCAAATTTAATGATATGATTCATAACTATTACATCGGATAAAGTTTAAAATTTTACTAGTTATGAAGTATATATAGTTCAAACCCAAACCTAGTTCAGAGTTTTATATGTTTGACTTAGTTAATTTAGTCTCGAAAAAATAATCTAATTTAAATGAGATTTTTGTCCAAAAAATAAAAGATAGAAAGGGCAATTGATGCTTAACTGTCATGTCTCTACATCTTTTTACCTCTGTATTTTCCTTCTATTCTCTCCATCACACCAATTTCTCACTATCTAAAACCTTAATGAAAGCAAAAAAAAAAAAATAAAATGGCAATCATTATTGTTTAATTTTGGTTTTATTTTTTATTTTTTTGTGATGATATTAAGCTATTTAAATATTTTGACATGGTTTTAATAGATTGTAACTATAAGAAGGTAAATGTTATTTTTTTAAAATTTTTGATCAAATCAAAAATATAACTTTTAAGAACTTGACAATCAAATTATAGTTTCATCCCACCTTTGAAAAACTAAATTGTTTTTCACTCATGGTAATAGTTGTCGAACAATTAAGACTAACGAAATTGTGATTAACTGAGTGACCTATTTATGATGGTTTCCTCTGCAAAGTACGTGCACTGTTATGTTAGTGATTTTATCAAGAGAATTTTGACAAAGTGGGTATATAAAAATTGTTGCCCTAAAGCCTCTATACAACCCTTAATTTATAATACAGGAGAAAAAATTACATTTGCAATTATATAATTGAATACTAGAACTCCAGTATAATGTATCTAGACAAATCTCTTTGTTATGGAAAATAGATGATCATGTGTCTTTGATTTAGTAATATGTGATATTATCCTATAATGATATGAGATGAAAAAGGTATACGAGATCATGAAAAACGATTATAATCGTCAAATTCTATTTTTTATGCTCTCTAAACAAGAGGTATTTTGTTTATACTTTGACGTAGATTTATATGTAAATGATATGATTAACCGTTGTATAAAATTTATATAGAAAGTCCTCTTTTGTTGTTGCTTTTACGAGTTTAACCCAAAAAAAAAAAAATTCTAATTATACTATAACTATCTGCAGTTTTCAGAATGTGAGTTGGTTAAGATGTTGAAAATGCAGATGACTATGTGGTCTTACATGCCAGTGAAGAAATCAATGAGAAAGTTGTAGGATTGCTCCAAGAAGCTTACGGAAAGTCCTTGGAAAGAGTCGATTTGTCTTCCATACAGTTCAGGTTCTTTTCAGAAGTTTTGGAAGTATATTTGGATTGAAAGTGTCTAATTTGTCTAACAACTAGTTTGTTGCAATATTTATTTCTTCATTTAACAAACGAAGCCTTTATTTTACAATAATAAGAAAAGTGTGGAAAATCATCTTTCAATGGTTTGGTTTATAATTATCTTATTCTTTGAAATTTAAAATTTGTACTTAAAATATGACTCTGGGATATATCGTGTCATATCCAGTACAGTTTTTTTGCCCCACAAGCCATGGCTTGGGCGGGCTTTATAAGTCATGTTGACCCACGACAAAACAAGGTTTGGGACATGACCAATGACTCCTAGGTCAGGTCATGTCTCTGTGGGCTTTTAACAGAGTAGCTAACGTGCCAAATCCTAAAGCCTTTGACATGACCCACACATCCTGCAATCAATTGCCCCATGGGTTGTGCTATTTAAGAGAGGGTCAGGCTGGGCCCTGGGCAGACCCTTATGTTATGATCATTTTTCTGTATTGGTTTTTCAATTATGTATCAAGTTAATCCTAACTCAATTTCTAGATTAACAAATTTGAGGAAAAAAAAAAAACTTTATTTGGATTCAAAACTTTTAGAGACGATCCCTAACTTCATTGAATTATTGCATAATTTGAAAATCTTTAATATTTCAAAAAAAACAAACTTTTATAGATGCTAACACTTGTAAAGAATCACAATAATACACTTTAACAATAAATAATTAATTTTAATACAATAAAATAAGTTATCGGCTATACTTAAATGAATGTTTTAGTTAAAATGATCACACATGATGCAACATGTGTGTACTTGGCAAATCAACACACACAGACCAATTCGTCGTGATCACAAATGTTTATTGTTTACCAAAAAAACTCATAATTCTAAATTAAAAGAGAAAGTAAAGAGGGTTTTTGGGCCTCTGTAACATGAGTCCAATGAAGAACCGGTGCCCAAAAGCCCAATCAATTAGCATAAAGTTCTACTTCATAGCAATAGCTCCCAGAAAATTGTTTGATTCATCTTTCTTTGAGTATGGTTTCATTTAAACACCCAGCTTCTTCATTTGGAAAATAAATTTAATACATGTTCTATTTAACTTTCTTTAAGCATAAAAAATTTTATTCAATTTTCTTGAGCTTTTGCCTCATTATAGATGATGAACATACAGTTTATGTATATGTATTTAGTAAATTATTGACCATCAAATTCAGGTCTTCCAAACCCCAATGTCTAGTAATAAAATTTCTAAGGTAAAAATCTGAGTTCAAGTTTTTCACATGTTTGTAAAACTTTAACTTATCTCATGAGTAATTATAGGTTCTGTTACAGTATTTTAGATTTATAGGTCTAACAACAAATACAAACAAAAATATATAAAGGGCTTCCATCATTTTGTAAAATTCTTATATCATAAACCCAAAAAAAAAAAAAAAAAACTAATCATAAATTCGACATGCGATCATTCAATTATTGTATTATTATTATAATTTTTTTCAATTTAAATGGAAGAATGAATCATCAATGACGTTAGTATCATAAGCCAAAGATTCCCTTAATCTTGATACAACGAATTTTGGGTGTTTTATAAATCCTAAACCATAAAGAAAACAAACAAAATTAGCCAAACAATAAAACAATATGTATATAATTTTAAATGTGCAGATAATATCTTATTATATAATAAAATAATATTTAAAATTATATACACGTAACGTAATATTATTTTTTACAAAAAACACTCGTGTATTGCGTGTGGGTTTCGGATGATGCCAAAGTAATTAATTATAGAGTACGATGTGTCTCAATTCACTGTTCAAATTTCGGCCACTCTATTGAAACATATGTTTCAGGCACTTTTGTCTTCACCAGTCACCGCCAGTGGTCCGCCACCCGCATTTTCAATTTTCAATTTCTTTGAAAAACTTTTGACCACACACTCTTTTCTACTGTTTATATATTTTTAATATTACACCTAATTACGTGAAAATTTGGATTTAAATTTTTATTATAATAGTATAATTTTGAATTACCCAATAAAATAATTATGGATATAATTTCTGTATTTTAAGATTTAGGGATGAATTCCCCTATTAACAAATATTTTATAAGTATTTTTGGAATATAAATAAATAATTTTAAAAAATTTATATAATTCTAAAATTTATATTTAGAAAAAAAAAATGGAAGCTTCTAAAAATGGATGACGTGAATCATAAAATATGAATCATGAGAATTGAAATTACGTGTTGAATCTTTTATTTTATTTATTTGCATGATGATGTCATGCATTGCATCATTCCCAATATTCCTTCAACCCTCGTGTATTTCCTTCCTTAATTATTCCACACAGGGGTCTCTTTTTTCTTTCTATTATCTCTAAATTGACAAATTTCATAATAATAAATTTTCTTTTATTTTTAAATGGTTAATAATTATCGTTATATCAAATACGGCATAACAATACAAGTACAAGTGACAGATCCAAAAATATAATATACATAAATCAAAATTAAATAAAAATAATTTTTTTAAATTAATTAAAAATAATAAAATTTAAAAAGAATCGATATAAAAATTTAAAAATTATTTTAAAATTTAAAATTAATAATTATTCAAGCTTAAAAAGATATTAAATATTTTTTTAATATGTAATAAAAATAATTTATATTTTTTTAAACTCAAGGAAAGTCAGGTGACTCTTTTTGACCTCTTTTGAATTCATACATGTAACTACAATCAAGATATTTTTTTATTAGTATTAAGTTTTTTTCTATTATAATACATGTTATAAAGTTTTTTCTGAAGAGTTAGATAGGTCAAGAATTATACACAATATATAATAATATTTTATATAAATTAATAATTCATGAAGGAAATTGTTAGGTCAACTAGTGGTTGAAGTAAAACAAGAATTTTCGTCACTTAATTAATATGGTTAGGCACTAATCATGTCAACTTAACGTAATTGAGGACGACCTATCGTGTTACTTTTTGAATCAGAGAAATCAAAGCCTTTGAAAAAATGCCATTAAAAGTAAACTATTTCCCTAACTCAGAATTGAAAGTCTCTAACTTTATGATTAGCATGCATGCATGTATAGATTCAAGACTTTCATTTTCCCTATGGGAAATTATTATGGATAATTAACTTTATTATTAATTTTCTAATTATATTTGGAAAACAAGGAATCACCCACGTAAACTTATTTGAAAATTAACTAAAAAAGATAAGATAAGTTGATTAATTTTTCTAGGATTAAGATGATTGGCCGACATAAGATGACAAGAAGACTCTCTCGAGTGATATCGTTTGGTCAATTCTTCTGGTGGGTAATTTGTATTTTTCTTTTATCAAATCCTGATGTTCAAGTTCTACTTGTTTCTCACGTTCATGGAGACTCTCTCCTCCTCCTTTGATGATGGGACTCAAAATACATACTCCTTCGTTGAAGTCAAGAACAATTAATAGGTTCATTAATATTAGCACTTGGAAATTTCTGGGTGCTTTTATATTTAGTTTCACAGACAGTATATATTTTAAACAAAAAAAATTTTAACATAATTTACTGATACAGATAAAGGTTATAACAAATTTTTACTTATAATTTATAACAAATTTTGAACTTTTAGTATTTTAATCTTACAAAATAAAACAATCGTTTTAGTAAACGGTAAAAGTGTATCTTTCTAATATTTCTTAAATTTATCATTTACATGTTTTGCAGTTTAACAAAAAATATGACGATATCTGTAGTCTCTAAAAATAAAATTAGTATTCATTATAACATTGATTGGTAGAATTTATAAGGATTCTAATATACTCATTAAAGCACTACCAAATTTTTAATCATGTTTAGTCAAATAAACAAGATTTTCAAGATCTTTTAGTTGTGTATTAAAAAGTTGGGTTATTATTATTTTGTATGCACCACAATATTTTAACATTAAATATATTAAATTTTAT
This sequence comes from Mangifera indica, assembly GCF_011075055.1. Taxonomy (NCBI): domain Eukaryota; kingdom Viridiplantae; phylum Streptophyta; class Magnoliopsida; order Sapindales; family Anacardiaceae; genus Mangifera; species Mangifera indica. The sequence goes on from NW_025401129.1 coordinate 202,584, forward strand.
CGAGTTTTAACATCAGTTTTTAATTTTTTTTCTTTTTAAACTTATTTTTTTTTACATATATTATAGAATGTTTGTTAACGTGGAGAAGATGATAAAATATAAGTAATAATATGTCTAATTAATTATAACTATTAAATTACTCATTTCTTTTTATGCTATGAAATTCATTATATGACAAACACATCTAACATTAAATAATTTTCTGTCAACTGATAAACTTAAATGTTTTATTATTAAATCAACAATTTTATTATTAGATTTTACATTATCAAATGTAATAGAAAAATATTTTTTTTATTTTATATTTATTAAAGATGTTAATTAATATTGTATAAATGGTTACTCCAACATAAAGACATTCTAACATTATAAATGAATTTTTTTTTTTTTTTGGTATAGCTATCAGCCACAATTAATAAAATAAGCAGTCGCCCAAATATACCTTAAATCTTGATTATTAAATGTTTATAAATAAAAAATAATTTAAATAAAATCATTATTTTAAATGTCGATTGAATACTATTTTACTTTATCTATTCTAACATTATATCATCGATATAAGAAAAAAGTTGATCAACAATGAGTAAGTATTTACCATGTAATCTTGCATTACTTGTTGATTATAGGTGAAATTGAACATTTCTCTCATGTTGAAATCCGATGGTTGGTTAACTTGAAGAAAATTTACAAACTAATATTGATCTTGTAAAAATAATTTGTTATTGTCATTTCAAGTTTTATGGTATTTTTTTCACAGTCCTCATTTATATGTCGACGAAGATGTTTGGTGCCTCCAAATTAATATATGTTAAACATGAACCACATTATTTACACATTATCCATCGAACCAATTTATCACTTATATTTTTCTCTTAATATAACCCACAGATTTACAAATTATGCCTCTGACTCCTGTGGGTATTGCTTTTTCCAATGGACTAGCATAACCCATTGGACGTGTCTAGTTGAAGTCAAGAAAAAAAAATATAATAAAAAACTTGAATTTTATGTGACATATATAGAAATTTATTTTGACAAAATTTATCGTTTGAAAGATAAGGTATTTATTATTTTTATGTCTTTTTCACCACCTTTACAAACCCAATTAAATTATTTATCAGTGTTTCATATATATATATATATAGAGAGAGAGAGAGAGAGGGGGAGATTTTTTAATTTGGATGTTATCATATTTATCTATTAAATAATAATAAATACGTCAACCCAAATTTGATATAGAGTTGTTTTAGGATTATACTTAAACATCAAAGGAACCAAACGATATTTAAACATGACATTGACAAAACGTGTATTATGACAAAATTTTAAGAAAATATCTCAAAATGAAACGAAGAAAACGTTTTAGTACATTTAAAAGTTGAAGAATCACTATAATTTTAAAGAATATCGAAAATAAGTTAAAAACTAATTAATGGGGTAGGCTTAGAAAAAGATTGTCAGTGAGTTGGAATGGTAAAATTTCAAAGTTGGGCATGCAAGATGGTGGCTGGAATAGAAATAGCGGCAAAATTCTAGAAATAAGAAGGTCCTACCAAGAAAAAGTAAATGCTGTTATTAAAAAAGAAGCGTGTCAAAGTTTTGCTCAATCACTTTCAATAAAGACTTCTGAGTGTTCCAAATTGTAAAGACCATGACATCTCTCCATTTTTTCTTTTTAAATAATTATGAAACCATGCAAGTTTAGCTAGAATTTTATTCTATTTACCTTTGACACCTCTCATAGTGGTTAGAGTTTTAGTATTTCAAAACTCCTTTCACTTTCTTTACTCTTAATCCATCACCCTTTTTGTTCCAATTCATAATCATAGTCATTCTCCCCAATTGTCTTATTTCAAGTGGAATCAAGGAATGTGAAATTTGTGGATTCGATTTAGTGAAGTCAATTTTACAATAGCAAATTTTTCACTCCAATAAGAATGATTGTTTCGAAATTCCTCACACAAATTTGTTATAACAAAGGCATATATTTAAGAAAAATGTGGTTTTATAGTTTAATACAACAGTTTTAATCTGTGATGATTTTATTTCATATTAGAAAGTCACACTATGATGAGATAAAAAAATGAGCAATGATATATGTATATATTTGAGTATATAAAATGTGTACATAAATGATGTATCATCATGTGATTAGTTTTATTCATTAATTTAAAATCATTCAATTAGATGATAATACATTTTAATTTTATTGTACAGTTGTATGGAAAATGATAAGTGAATTTGTGAAGGTTGAAAGACTTTGGTAGTTTCCTCTTCATAATAATTTTTTGCAACAACATAATGGAGTGAAGTGTAAATTTTAAATCTTCATTTTGAACAACAAAGAAGATTTTTCATATACAATTGTATTTACTTTGGTTTTCAAAATTTCCTTCTTTTACTAAAAATGAAGAAAAAGTATTTTGTGTTATAGTCACCCATATTGTATTTCATATGGGTGAATGTTCGACAAAAAAATAAAATGAAGAAGCTTTGGGGTTCTTCTTCATCGAGTACAAGTTTGCAAGTTCATTGCTAAGGGTTCTCCAACTCTCAAAAAATGGTAAGCTATGTAAAACCCAAGGATACAAAGATATCCAATTGGAGACAATTGGAACGGGGCAAATCCTAATAGGTCGATACTTTCTTGGATGAATGGTGTAAAACCAACATAACCCCACACTTTAAAATATCTAATAAAGTTGCTCATCCTTCAAGCAGGTGATTATGTACAAACATTCTCCTTATTCACAAAGCTCTATAGAGAGACTAAATCTTTCCTCAATATAAACCAGTTCTACTGTTGTATATACTTATCCTTAATATGAACTAGTTCTATTGATGTAAGAGCAATATTTTTGCTAGCCTTAAGAAGGCGCATTAGTGACATGCCTTCCTCAACCTGTCCCATAATTTGAATAAAAATACTTGGATGAACTTTGGAAGTAACTCCCTCAGCTTTTGGTGTTGTAAACCTCCTCCTCCTCTAAATATTTAATGGAGAGCCCTTAGAGGACGAACTGTCTAATCTATCGTAAAAATAGACCTTATTGTTACTTGAATAAACACATGACATTTAAGAAATATGTAACTTTTTCAAAGAAAATATATAAGTAATCTTGAAAGAAGAAAGATGGTAGTTCAAAGGATTACTGATAAGAACTCTAAAGAGAAAAAATGCTAAGACTCAAAGAATTAGGGTTTCTTCTAATAACAAAGGAATGCTTAAGGAAAAGTGTAAACTTTCATAAAATTTTGCTAATTTCCTAATGGGAAATTAAGGAAAAAATGAGAAGAGTTCGTTACTATTTAAAATTGCTCTCAAGTGCATGTCAATGATTAGTCTAAATTAGAGAAATGTGACCCTCAAGATATCATGACTTTTGAAATGAATCGACTAATACACAACTTATCTAATATGATATATTAAATGCTAACTACCTAATATCGTTTAGCAAACCACACCCAACTATGAACGTGAAATCTAATGCAATTAATTAAATGTTTTAGCATCACTATTTACCCTCCTAAAATTGAGGGCCACTTTTTATTCATTGAAATGACTTTTAAAAGTTGATTTTTGAAATGACTCGATTAATACATAACTTATCTAATATGACATATTAAATGCTAACTACCTAATATCGTTTATCAAGCCACACCTAACTATGCATGTGGAATCTAATGCAATTAATTAAATGTTTTAGCATCACTATTCACCCTCCTAAAATTGAGAGGCACTTGTTATTCGATCAAAAGATTCCAATCAAAATCAACTTTTAAAAGTCATTTCAATGGATAAAAACCTAACTAATGACATTCAGCGACTTGCAAATTATAAGAGGCAACTTCAAGTGCATTGGATAAAAATGCTTTAAAAGTTACATTGAAATGACTTAGAGCATGCCCTCCGCAAACATATAAATTTCTCATAATTGCGGGTCCACTTTCCTAAAATTCAGTAATAAATGGACAAAAGTGTATTTACTCTTTTTAGTTCGTCGGAAACTCCTACCTTACCATTATTCTTAATTATTTTTTCAATTTAAATGCATTTCCTCTCCCTATAAATAGGGGACAATTCCATAACAAAGGGAATGAACACAATTCTCTTGTGATTATTTTTTTAACATACTAATAGTAACACCATGAACGTAAGCTTATACGTAGCTTATGTTGACCAAAACTCACTGATTTGACGTATTTTTAGGGTGATATAAAATTTCAACAGCTACAAGAATGACTAGAAGTGATATTAAATAATTATATATTATAGTATCAAATATATTACTTCCATCTCTGTTGCCTATTGGAGCACCGATTTTAACAATACGATGTAGAATTTGAAGTAAAAAGACAAATGGAAGAATAAAGCTAAAGGAAGTTTAATTTCCTCCTACAAGACACAAGAAAAATCCCTTAGATTCAACGTTTGATAGGCCCCAACTTAGGATGACCGAACTATTAAAGGTCTACTTGAAATCAAACCTCGTGTTTCAACATTCAAATTCAACTAATTTAATTAAAACAATTATTAATTATTGTTGGAGTAAAGCTAGTCTTCTAAGCAACCGATTAGAAAAATAATCAAGCCATAGGCAATATTAAATGACCACCCCACAAATTAAATTCACCCAACAATTGAAGTCATGCAGCTAGCAGCTAAAAACTCTTGACCTAGAGAAGTAAGAAAAGTCTATATTGGGTTTTGGTCATTAGTTTTCATATTTGGTCTCTTAGTTAATTGGATATAGACATGAAAATTTCAATATTCATGAACCAGAACTCGTGCGCCGGCCAGACCCAGAATTTTGCAGGTTCAATGCAACCAACCTGGTTTTCATTTTGGTCAGGTCTATTACCATGAATATGAACATTCCAATTTCTCCTTTCCAAGTGTAGGTTTCTGACTTTTTTAGGGTTTTAGAATCTTACCAAAATTCTTACCTGTTTACACTTGGTTTGGAACTTTAGTTGTTTTAGAAATTCTATGAAAACGAAACATTTAAGACCTCTTTTATACATACATACATACATACATACATACACACACACATGCACACACACACACACACACACACACACACACACACACATATATATATATATATATATATATATATATATATATCTTATGAAAATATTTTATAAAATTTTTTGGGCTTTTTAAAAATATATACAAAAAAATATATTGAGAATATGTTATGTATAATTTATTTAAACAGTTTTCGAATGCAATCCTAAAAACTAATATACAATTATGAATGATTAAAAAACTATATTTATAAGCTTCCAATAAAGATTTTACATGATAGTATTGTGTTGTCCCATAATGGTATATAGACGCTTCTTTCAGTTAGATGGTATAAACTTAATATGAATGTTACTGTTAATGTGGTTATAGATCGTGTTTTTAATGTCGAGCTAATTAGAGATAACTGAAATAAGTTTATGAGTGATTTTATGGTGCCACTAGAATTTTGCATGCCGACCCCTTATTGCAAAGTTGTGGGTTATTTATCATGGATTCAAGTTTGCTTAAACTCATCATCTATTTAATCTTTAGATTAGAGTCTAATTATAAGGATGCGGCTGATGTCTTTTTTAGCAAAAATTCCATTTTAGGCCATAATGTTAGTCTTTGTATTAACATACAAAACATGCTTTCATTAAACTAGATTGAATTATTAAAAAGGAGTCCTGTCTCAATAGATATATTTTTTTATGTTTTTTGAGATCCCTCTTAAGTTTCAAGAGATTATAGAATATGATTTTAGGAAAGACTTAATTTTCCCTTTGATTTTTTTTAGTTTTTTAGGCTTTACCCCTAATTTACAAAATAATAATAATAAATGGCAGTTAAAAAAATATAAGTTTAAAACAATTTCTGACTATCATATGAGACACATTTTTTTATTTTTAAAAATATTATATATAATCATTATTTTGAACTTTAATCTCTTTTTAAAAAAATTAAGATCACAAATAAAAAATGCATTCAAATGAAAAAATGCAATCCAATTATTGATGTAAATTTCACATAAATACTATATATATACATTTTTTCATAATGTTTTTTTTTAATATCAAAGACATGTGTAATACATTTTAAATTTTAAGATAAATATTGGAGATACTTTAGTTTATTATAAATATTACTTTTGAACCGCAAATATTAAAGAATAATATTATGTTTATTTTTTATATATTCTGGATATAAAGATAAATATGATTAGGGATAGATTCGAACTGAATCAAGTTTAAACTTGTTTGAGCTTAAACTCTGTTAGATTTGTATATAATAGAATTCGAGTTTGAACTCATTGTAGTTAAATTTGAACTCAGCTTGAGTTCAATTCAACTCATTTCGAATTCGAGCTTTCAAAACAATATTATTTTGTATTAAAATTTTTAACTTGTAAGCTTGAGCTCAAGTTTGTTTAAGACTAACTTGTTTTAGTCTCGTTTAAGTCAAACTTAAACTTAAATTTAAATAAATTCAATTTAAATCTATCTATAAATATGATAATATATTAAAATTAAACTTTAAGTTCGCCATTAAATTTAAATTTATTGTTTTTGATATAATTAGTTATCTGTACTTATAAAAAATCATGTCATTTATATGACGTCACCGTCACGGCTACAAAAACTTCAGATGTAGGAACTGACTGATAAACAGTTTCAACTTTCTTCATAAATATTAATGAATAGAAACAGGGAAGCATGTGAAATATTATATCTATTTCATTTTTTATTTTTTATTTTTTATTTTTCTTGTTTTGACTTGACCACATATCTATTGCAAGGGCAGAAAATTTTTTTTCCTTTGTGAGATTTACCAGCATGACTTTCTTTTCGGAGCAAGCAATTAAATCTTCGGTCAATTGGACAACTTGTGTTTTTCTTTGTTAATTCCAATTTAATTCTTATTAATTAATCTTGTAATTAATATGCTTTTGATATGACGATCGATATTCGTAATCATGATTTAAATTTGATCCTATCAAGAAATTAATTATGTGTAGATGGGAATATTTGGGAGGAAGAGCACCCATATACCAAAACAATAAGTTATTATTGTTTAAAGGCCAAAGGACTTATTTGTACTCAAAGTTTGTTGTATTTTCAAATTAATATTTGTTAAATATTAAAAACTTAAACATTCATATACGAATAATTAAAACTAACATAACTAATTAATATTATTTATTTCTTTTTTAAGTTTAAAAAATTAATAATTTTTTTTTTGTATTAAACTTTAAAATATTATATTTTCCTCTTAGAGCTTTTTCTTTTCTCTTTCTTTTTTTTGTTGCCATCACCGGTAGGTTCTCTCACCCTCCCTTTTTTTCGCTTTTTCGACGCTTTCTCCTCATTTTTATCACTAGAAGAAGTGATGATTTGTCATCGGAGATCTTCGTCTGGTGATACAAATGAGGAGAAGACATCAAAAAAGGGGAAAAAAGGGAGGGAGAGAGAATTGATAGACAATGACAACAGAAAAAGAGAAGGGAGAAAAGAAAAAAAAATTGTTAGTTTTATAAATCTAGGAGAAATGGATAAAATTTTATTATTTTTAATATTAAATGATGATTTTACTCTTAAAACTTAACTAGTGCTATTAATTTTAACTGTTCACGAAAATGTGTTTTAGTTTTCAATAGTTAAGAGGTGCTAATTTGGGAGTGCAATAAACTTTGGGTGGGAATAAGTCCTTTAGCCTGGTTTAAAATGATAAATTCCTACCCTCCATGAACTATAAAATGTTACAAGGGTAATTTTTCTATTTGGTTTTGTTGTATGGTCATAAAGTTTTTCAAAAATGTGATAACATTTTTTGTAGCTTAGTGGAATTCCATCCGAAGCTTAGACATCTGATAGATGACTAGCGATAAGACAACTTTGAATCTTTAGCTTGTGAAATAGAAAATTCTCTTTAAGATAAAACTGTATTTACAATTCTATCAAAAAAGAGATTTATCCAGATTTTATAATATAACGCACGCTCTTATAATAGTTATCCAAGAAGATGTTAACTTCTATCATAAACAAGATATTGTTGATATAAGCAAGACAACACCACAATCATATTTCCGTCAAAAGAGAGACTTATCAAAGTAATTTTTTTTCTTTTTTTAAGAAGAAAAACAAGCAATTGATTTAAGAAGAAAATACTATATAATTACTTATTCTTCAAAGCCAATTGCTTGTATTACTTCTTAAAAAAAAAAACGCATAAAAGAAAGGGTAACTCAACATATATCTTATCTTAAGACTTGATTGAAATGACAGTAAAAAAGGGTTAATGCAATTTATTTAATGTTATGTGTATAAATTTTTAGTATACAATTTAAATATATAAATAATATATTATTTATATATTTATATCATAAAAAAATATCCCATAATTTTATTGATAACTGAGAATGAAAAAATAACTTTTAAGACTTTTTTTTTTTTTTTATCATACTTGAATTAATTACTGTCAAATTAAATTATTATTTTTTATATTATATTAAAGTGCTTGTTTTATATATTGTCAAAGAGGACAAAAAAAATTTAGTGCTCTCCAACGCGAATGCGGCTGTGGATGTGTTTCACACCTAAGGATGGCTTGTTCCTGTCACCTCTTCCTAAAGTCACACCAATTCATGTTGACTATTTATCATATCCATTTGAACACAATTTCAATTGGGATATAAATACACTTTACATCTACACTACCTACAAGTGTATTAAAATAGTATAATCATACAATTAAATTAAAAAAAAAATATATATTTTTTATAATTGGAGACTTTAGATATAATAATTAAATCCATAATTATTATATTAGATAAATCAAAATTTTACAAATATAATAAGAACTCAACTTTAGATTTTTATCTTAAAAATTTTAATGTTTTATCAGTTTTATTAACTTTTGAAATCACTTTAAAAGAAATATTAGTCAATAAATTTACATCATTGAATAGCAAGATTCAATTTGAACACTTCATTTAAAATGTTTTCAATTTCTTTTTTATATGATATTGTATTATGACTACATTTCAAGTTTGTTTTTCTTTTTGTAAAGACCAATATTTTTCATAAAAAAATACTGATAAATAACTTTCTTGTTTAAAATAATTTTTCAGTATTTAATTCTGAATTTTAAAGTAATAATCTCAACAATAGTCACGAGTCTATATAATTCATTAGAAAAGTGGGAAGTCTACAAAGGACACTATTAATAATACAAACTATAAAGCATTAGAGATGACAATCCTCGCAAGCAAAACTTTTTTGTGTCCCCATCCCCAATACGGGGATAATAAGGAATCTATATCTCCTTTCAACTTAAAAATTTTTTCTCTCTTTTCTCTCTCTATTCTCATTGGGAAAATTTTTCATACGTTTTCTTTCTCATCCCTACTAAAAAAATAATAGAATATGTATTGGATATCATGTCATGTATGTAAAAATTCAAAATTTAGATAATTCAATATATAAGGGTTTAAATAGTATATAAAAAAAAAAGAATAAACCAGACAAGGGGCATGCCAAAGAGAGAACGAGTTAAATATATATTAATCTTTGTTTTTATTCTCGTTTTCAATTATGAAAATTTTTAGAAATCTTCATCTCTGTCTTTATTTTTATCAAAGAATGCATTCCTTATTCTAGTAAAAGTAGATTGAAGGTCCAATTTTTTGGAACGAATTGTAATCTATAAAAAATATATACCCATGTATAAAAAAAACCAACATTTAAAATCTGCTTGTAGAAAAAAAAAAAAATCCCTTTGGACAAAATAACGGTGAAAGATGTAACGTGGAAAATGCTTCAAATGAAACGTGGGCGAAAAGTAATCCTTACATTTATTTATTCAAATAAAGAAATAAATTAATATATGGACGAAGAAGCAGCTGGTCACGTTGAACTTCCATTCCTTTCTCCCTTCCAAAAGTTTTTAACTTTTTTAGTTGATTAAGAAATTCACTCATCATCCTTCACCAAGTGGAACTGGCCCATCTTTCTTAACTCTTTTTATTTTTTGTCGTGCTTGACTTTGACAAATTGGCAAGGATTTTCAAACCAAAGTAACCGACATATCACCCACTTTCCTCTAGCTAATACTATATAAATACTCGTGCTCATTTCCCATTCTTTTATAATATTTTTCTATATCTAACCTTCAATTCCAGCACATGCCATTGGCAGCTCCTTGCTAGTATATTTATCTTATCTTCAACCCGTACCCCTCTCTCTCTATCTCCACTTCCTCCTTGTTTCCTCCCTGCAACTCTATCTATCTTTTAGCTCTATTTATCTTATTTTCGCAAGGGGAATCTTAACAAGTGTTTTAATTTGAGAAAGAGAAAGGTTATGGAGTCTTTTTCATGGGTTAATACCTCGTTGGATCTTAATTCTAAGCCTCTGAAATTATTCAACGATGAGCTTCACTTACAGCCGCCGCCCTCGCCAAAGAAGAAAGAGTTGCCAAGCAATGTTTCTGGGCTTGGAACAAGGGTTTCTGTGAAAGAAGAGGTAAGTTCAATATGTATAAATCTCTTAAAATGGAGAGTTTTGGTGTTGATTATAAAGCTAATCTTGTTGTGTTTTAATTTGCAGAGTCTAGCTTTAGTGGAGGAATTGAACCGATTGAGTGAAGAAAACAAGAAGTTGACTGAAATGTTAACAGTGATGTGTGAGAACTACAATGCTTTGCGGAGCCAATTGGTGGATTATATGAGCAAAAATCCTGAGAAAGAGATTAGTTCTTCAAAGAAAAGAAAATCGGAAAGCAGTAACAACAACAACAACAACAACAACAATAATGGAAACATTGGAAACTCTGAAAGCAGCTCAACTGAAGAAGAATCCTGCAAGAAACCAAGAGAAGAAACCATCAAGCCAAAGATTTCTAGAGTCCATTACAGGACTGAGGCCTCCGATACTGGACTTGTAAGCCCAAAAACCATTCATAGTTTGCATAAAATATTGATCAATTATCGCAAAATTAGATTCAAATGTTGGTTCATGTGATTGATCATCGAAGTTTGAATGTGTTACAGGTAGTGAAAGATGGATATCAATGGAGAAAATATGGCCAAAAAGTCACAAGAGATAACCCCTCTCCCAGAGCTTACTTCAAATGCTCTTTTGCTCCAAGCTGCCCTGTCAAAAAGAAGGTCCTTATCTAGCTGAAATCTTAAGCCTGTTTCATTATTATAACTATAAAACAATCTGTACCCAAATGTATATGTAATTAACTGATTTTGAATTAAGAAAAAAAAGTAATATTCAGTCACATAATAATATACCTATTTGTGTGTGGGCTGCGTAGTTTGATTATTGAATGATATTTGGTAAATTTGTTCAGGTTCAGAGAAGTGTTGAGGATCAATCTGTATTGGTTGCAACTTATGAAGGTGAGCACAACCATCCGTACCCTTCACTAATAGACTCAACATCAGGGCCGAGCCGGGGCGGAACCATGGTGGGCTCAGTGCCCAAGTCGGCGCCCCATGGCTCCCCCATCTCGTTCGATCTGGCAAAATCAAAGTCAAGCGGTAATGACAGAGTGGTGAAGCCGAGAATTGAAGCACCGGAAATGAAGAAGTTTTTGGTGGAGCAGATGGCGTCTACGTTGACAAAAGATCCGAATTTCACAACGGCTCTGGCTGCTGCAATTTCAGGAAGAATGTTTCAGCATAATTCAGCGGACAAGTGGTGAAGTTAATTACAATTAAGTCAGAGTAGAAGAAGAGTTGAAGTTTATGCATTTCAGAGTTAATTGTTAGAATGTTGACGCAGAAAATACTGAGCAATTTGTAAATAGAAACATTGCAGAGAAAAACGAAAAGTCCAATAGTAATTTTTGATGTTCAATTGAGAGGTGAATATAGATTTGAATATAAATAATATTCAACTGTCCCTCTACATGAGTAGACAAGTTAGCCCAAACTGAAACATGTAGTTGGGCTTAAAAATATTAGATTTTACTAAAACTTCCATATCATTTATAAAAGGCTATAAGATTTATCTTCACTCAAGGTTTAGCGAATTCTGGCAATATCATTTATAAAATTTTAAAAATTTATTATTAAAATTAAGGATAAAAATATTATTTAGTTAAAAATATTTAAAAAATTAAAATTTTATTATATTTTTTAATTTAAAAATCTAATAATTTATTTTAATTTAAAATTTAAAAAGTAATCATTTTTTAAAAGTTTTTTTTTCTCTTCTTTGATGTTCATCTCCTTTTTAGTTGTTAATTGACTTTCCAAAATCATCTACTTCTCCCATTAATAGTCTCTTTCTCACCATATCTGTTCCCTTTCTCTCGTCAAGTTTTTATCGGAGATAAAAATAAAATTGTCTTTTAATCTTTTTAAAATCAACCAATTGATTATTATTATTATTATTATTTTTATAGAAGAAAATAGATATGAGAAAAGATATAATCGAATGGTTTGAGAAGACTTGAGGAAGGAGAGAGGAAAAGAATGCACTAATAAATTAATGCACATTCAAAGTTTAATAAAATTATAGACTCAAATAATTTCTCTCACAAGACATCACCCAAAACCTTAAATTAAAAAAAAAAAAACAAATACAGCTTTATTTATTTATTTGTTTTATAATATTGTATTTAAATTATAAAAAAAATATAATTCTATAAAATATTATTCTCCACTCTTTTGACATTAATATGAGAAATTATATTTAATAGCACTACTGAAAGTCATAAATTAAAATTAGTACATTTTACATTTTTTCTAGTCCCTTGGCACTATCTATATTCACTCTTTCACACAAATAAAAAAACCCATTGAATCTAAACAAGCCCCTACATAATCCATTTTCATTCATTATCTCTACATTGACATGTTTTCTCATCTAAGTTGGGTATTATTCTTCTACTCATCATTTATTTGTTTTGTCAAGATATTTGTCTAGTTGGTTGTTTAGACTAGGTAGTTTGAGGATGCTTGGTTTGCGTACATAGTTTTTAGAATTTAGTCAAATTTGTTTATTGACTTTAGATTAGATTCAAACATAAGATTCAAACTATATTTTTTCGATATCTTGTCGGAAACACATTGTCAATAAGGTTTAGGTTTTAGGTGGAATCTCATGTGATTTGTAAAAAAAAGAGTCAAGAATTAATGAAATAAGAAAGTTTGTTAAAAGAGATTATACTAAGTATGTGGATGGTAGACGTAAAATGAGGGGCCACATATTGTTGAATATGTAGATCTGACAATTATATTAATAAGATAAATATATTTTATCCACGTGTATTTTTTAAACACCTTTGAATTTTTGATATTAACAAGACCATTGAGAAAAATGATCATAATATATATTTTAATATAAATGTGTTTTGGATATAATGGGCAATTCAAGTTGAAACTTCACACAACCAAGCCTTCTAGCTAATCATGCATATTAACTAATATAAGCTTATGTTTTTTTTGCCAGGATTTGAATATTTTATATTATCCTCGAATAATAACTTAAGTTTTTATTAGTTTAATATGCATGATTAGAAGATTTAGATATAAAAAATTTCAATTTGAACCATCCATTGTACCCAAAGAAAATTTATCTTGATAATCTATGTTATTAACCCTCTTCTAAATGGTTTTTGTTACTAATGAAGTCTAAAAGTGTTTACATTAGACTTTATATACAACCCCTTCTTTGTTAGTCATTCCCATATCACTAGTTGATATTACCTTTTTATGACATTATGTACAATCTTGAATTCTCTACTTTCCTCAAATCATGTATCACATTAGACATTCTCTACACAACCTAGAAAGAGAAATAAGCTAGGAAAAGTAAACCCTAAACTCAAATAAACAGCAAATCCATGTTGGCTTTAATTAGGTGTTTAGGCAAGATTCATTTCACATTTAAGCAAACTAGTCAGTGTATCTAATATAAACCCTAAATAAAGTTTGCTTTCTTGTAGAATCCATGTTTTGGTAGGAAACAATAGGCGTCATTTAGGGTTTACACTGTCCATACTTGCATCCATTCCAATTTGGATCACCCAATAAACACATCCATGTCAAAGAGATTCATCCAACAGACATAGCCAAAACAATAAGCCTAAATGAAACTTGCAGGTTCTTGCAGAAACCATGAGTTTTAATATCATTTTTAAAATCAACCAATTGATTTTTATAATAAACTTATTCTTATGAAGAAGACAGGTTTCACAGAAAATTGAAATATATAGTTGGAAAGAGCAATGTTATGTGCACTTTTGAGTATATAATTAAATACACAGATGATATGTCATTATGTGATTGAGTGTTATTTTATTCTTAATTTAAAATCACCCAATTATATAATGACACATCATTTATATATTTAATTATACACTAAAAAATGTGTATACATAGTTTTAGTCAGTTAGAAAATCAATCTTTTAATTTGAAGCACAAATATATATCAATGTATTAATAATGTGACTCCAAATGTGTTTATATTTTAGGGAGTGATTCCAAGAATATGTATTTTTAATAGGCAACTTCTTCTCATTTATGTTTCTCATTTTCTTTTAAACCTCTTGCAAGCAAACAATATTTATGTGTTTTGAGAACAGTTGAGGAAAGGAAATGAGAAGGGATAAAAAGAAAGTGCATGAGAATGAGAATAGAAGGGCCCACTTATCCAACCTCCTTCCACACACACATAATCATGATACCATGATAACATCCACAAATCCAGCACAAATTCAACTAAAGTATGCTTCAAGAACAAGCTCAAACTCAATACCAATGGCATCACCAACTTCATTACTACCTAAAACTACTACTTTTCCATTTCTCTCATCCCCATTTTCACTTCCATCAGCTCATTTCACCAAACCTTTATTCTTTACTCAGCCAGGCCACCTTTCCAAAAGATCACCATCTTCTCTCCCTATTCATATCACTCAAGCAAACAAGAAAAACCCTTGGTTTGACCTTTTTGATGATGGAGAGGACCCTGACATGGAGTATGGCTCATTGTTTGCAGATGGCAAGCAAGAGGAAGATCCTAGACTACCTGATAATCCTGACAACCCTTATGGCTTCTTGAAGTTCCCAATGGGATACACTGTTGAACTTGCTTCTTTGCCTCTCAAAATCAGAGGCGATGTTAGAAGATGTTGCTGTGTTGTCTCTGGTGGTGTCTATGAAAACTTGCTATTCTTTCCTGTTATTCAATTGCTCAAGGACAGGTAAATAAAAATTGCTTCCTCTATAGTGGGACCTAGAGAGCATCCTCCCTTAATTTCAACTCATAATTTCATCACACAAATATAACAGCTGCCGGGGTGTCACATTATTTATATAACTATCTTAATGTCAATTAATTACTGTGTGTTTGGTTAATTTTACAAGGTATCCTGGAGTTCAGGTGGATGTGATAACAACAGCCAGAGGGAAACAAACTTATGAGATGAACAAGAATGTGAGGTGGGCTGATGTTTATGATCCTGATGATGATTGGCCTGAACCAGATGAGTACACTAACATGATCGGAGCAATTAAGGTGTGCATAATTGTATTGTAAAGGGAATCAAATATCATTTTATTACAATGAGATCTCAAACTAGCAACTAGAATCTCTTCACAATGCGCATATTACAACTTACAGAGGCGATCAATTTTGGGTTGAATTGTTATGCACATTTGCAGAATAGGTACTACGACATGATCTTATCGACAAAATTGGCGGGGCTTGGCCATGCAGCTTTCTTGTTTATGTCGACCGCTCGGGATAGAGTTAGCTATATATACCCAAATGTAAATGCAGCTGGAGCAGGCTTGCTTCTGTCCCAAACATTTACTGCTGAGAGCATGAATCTTTCAGAAGGGGGCTACAACATGTGAGTTCTGCAATACAATTGACAAAAGAAAGCATTGCATGACTTTGATATTCTATTAAAAGATTTTAGTTTCTGAATTCGGTGGCTTGATTTAGGTACCAGCAGATGGTTGATTGGTTAGGGAGACCATTCCGCAGCGTGCCAAGGACACCGGTGCCCCCACTGAGAGTTTTGCTTTCAAGGAGACTGAAGGAGGCTGTAGCAGGGAAGTATAAGAATGCAGGTGTGGAGAAAGGAAAATATGTTGTGATTCATGGGATAGAATCAGATTCAAAGGCCTCAATGCAGTCTAGAGGAGATACTGATAGCTTGCTCCAACTACAAAAATGGGCTGAAATAGCTGAGGGAACAAGGTACACAATTGATTTTCTTTTCCCCGAAGGAACTATTCCAATCAATGAAAGGGAATTTGAAATTCTGATGTAACATGAAACAGGAGAGTTACACCACTTTTTGTGATTCCACATGAGAAAGAAAGGGAAAATGTAGAGGAAATTGTTGATGAGGATACGAATATTGTGTTCATCACCACCCCTGGACAGGTGTGTTTGTGATCTTGGACTCTTTTTGATGTGTGACAATAATCTTTTCAAAGTGAAAGGAAAACAGAAAAAATCCAAATGTGAACAAAATGATGCCATAGAATTCTAATGTTAACACACTCATTTTCCTCAGCTGGCTGCTCTCATCAATGATTCAGCTGGTGTGATAGCTACAAATACAGCAGCTCTTCAACTCGCGAATGCACGTGGAAAGCCAAGGTTGGTTCCCAGTTCTTCTGTGTTTTCTTTATACTATTTGATAAATTAGACTTGATTGATTTCGAATTCGGTAGCATGTCCCTGTGATTTTTTCAGAATTGCCAGAAATCATCAGAAGCCTTGATAGAACTTATTCTGGCTATGATATGTAACGAAGATTGTTTGTTCTGGATCAAACAAGAATGTACTTATTTTCACTAAATTTATCCAACTTGTGGTGTGGACAAAACCCCTTACAATGCTTATTAATTCTCTGCCCTTTTAACAGAGCAGTAGCTACCTATTTATAATAGCAATTGAAACTAACAATGCTAATTATTCTCAACAAATTGAACCAAGTCTACCATATCCTAGAATTCCTAAAATGAAGCAATCTTAACAGCAGCATCAATATCTCTTGTAACGGCTAATAGTCAAGTCAATCCCTTATCTTCAGAGCTTCAACTGTGGCTTTAATCTTGGTACTTGGGATTTGATCTCCTCCTCCTTGTAGGTCTAACATCTGCCGCCCCTGGAAGATCAATCATGTCCTCATGATTAAAGTCTGGAAATTGCTGTTCGAACACATCCACTGGCTCCCACGTTGCTTCCTCGGCAGGAAGATGTTGCCACTCAACAAGAATTTCAGGCTGTATTCGTTTGCCCACTTTGACCCACCGATTCATTTTAATTGCTTTGGGACTGACCTGTAAACTTCCATCATCCAAGGCTGGTGGTACTGCACTAATTGGAATTAAATTATCACCAATCCTTTTTTTAAGACAAGATATGTGAAAAATCGGATGGATTCGAGAACCTTCAGGAAGCGCTAGCTCATAAGCCACAGCACCGATTTTTTTGATAATGGGATAAGGGCCAAAAAATTTACTTGCTAATTTTTGATTTGCCCTTCTGAAGACAGAATTCTGGCGAAAGTGCTGGAGTTTTAAATACACTTGATCACCGACCTCAAACTGTTCATCTCGTCGATGTCGGTCTGCCATCTGTTTCATCCTATTTTGTGCCTTTTCCAGGTTTTGTTTGAGCAATTTTAATAACGCATCTCGATTTGTCAGTTCTTGATCAACTTCATTTACCGTAGCACTGCCTGGTAGATGTCGAACCATACTTGGGGGTGGCCGGCCATAGAGAGCTTGAAAAGGAGTGATGCCGATTGCACTGTTGAATGTTGTATTGTACCAAAATTCTGCCCATGGTAATTGGCTACTCCACTGCTTCGGGTTTTGACTTGTCATACAACGGAGGTATTGTTGAAGGCTTCGGTTAACTACTTCAGTTTGTCCATCGGTTTCTGGATGGTAAGCTGACGACATCTTTAATTGTGTGCCTTGTAATTTAAAGAACTCTTGCCAAAATTTGCTTGTAAACACAACATCCCGATCACTCACAATACTTCGTGGGATTCCATGTAATCGAGCCACCCTATCCACGAACACTTCAGCTATACTTTTGGCAGTAAACGGATGGCTTATGGCGATAAAATGAGCGTACTTTGTTAACCTATCCACCACAACGAATATCACACTTTTACCATGAGAATTCGGAAGTCCGTCAATAAAATCCATTGAGATGTCTTCCCATACTTGAGATGGTATCGGCAGAGGTTGCAACAGTCCCGCAGGTGTTTTGGATTCTACCTTGTTACGTTGGCAGACATCGCAAGACGCTACAAAATTTTTGACATCTTTTCGCATGCCGAACCAGAAAAAGCTTTGCATTAATCTTTTCAAAGTGCGTAGAACTCCTGAATGTCCACTAGTTTTGTTCGCATGAAATTCTTGTAGCAGACATGCTTTCAATTTTGAATCTGGAGGCACTACAACTCTTCCTTTAAAACGTAACAAGCCATCTATCCAATCAAAATTAGGGTCCTTTTCAGCTGCACCTTCTTGTTTTGACAAGATTTGCTGGACCCACGAATTATTCACACATTCACTTTTTAATTCATCCCAAATCTTAAATTCAGGTGTAGAAATTCCCCACAACATTGCTGCTTCCTCCTCCCTAGACAAGGAATCTGCCGCACTATTCTCTCTGCAAGGCCGATATTTTATTTCGTACTCATATCCCAGGAGTTTGGTAACCCATTTCTGTTGTTCTGGCGTGATCACCCTCTGGTTTAGGAAATATCGCAAGCTCTGTTGATCTGTCAGAATTTGGAATTTTCTTCCTAATAAATATGGTCTCCAATTCTTTACCGCCTCTATTATTGCCAACATTTCCTTCGAATAAATGGGCCAAGCCTTTTTCTGAGGTCCTAAGGCTCGGCTTAAGTAAGCTACAGGACGCCCTTTTTGAGACAACACTGCTCCTATACCAGCATCAGATGCATCAGCTTCTATGACAAAGGTTTCCTGAAAATTGGGAATTGCCAGCACAGGTGTGGTTGTCATGGCTTCTTTCAAAGTCTGAAACGCGGATTCTGCCTCTTCGTTCCAATTAAATTGGCCCTTTTTTAATAATTGGGTGAGTGGTGCGGCAATGGTCCCATAGTTTCGAACAAATTTCCTGTAATATCCTGTTAAGCCCAGAAATCCTCGAAGTTCAGTTACATTTTTCGGTTTCGGCCACCTCTTCATGGCTGTGATTTTGCTGTCATCAACTTGTACTCCTTCTCTTGAAATAAAATGCCCCAAGTATTCAATTTTAGTTTGACCGAAAGCACATTTAGACAACTTTAAAAAAAATTGTTCCTTGCTCAAAATTTCCAATACTGTGCGCAAATGACTTAAGTGATCCTCCCATGATTGACTATAGATTAGGATGTCATCAAAGAAAACCAATACGAACTTGCGTAATATGGCTTTAAAAATTGAATTCATCGTGGCTTGGAATGTTGAAGGGGCATTGCACAAACCGAATGGCATGACTAGATATTCATAATGGCCATTGTGGGTCCTGAATGCTGTTTTATGCACATCCTCGGGGTGAACTCGAATCTGATGATATCCAGCTCTAAGGTCCAATTTAGTGAAATAGTAAGCTCCATATAATTCATCGATCATGTCATCCACTGTTGGAATCGGAAATCGATCTTTGATGGTCGCCTCGTTTAGTGCTCTGTAATCGGTACAAAACCTCCAAGTGCCGTCCTTCTTTTTAACCAGTAAAACCGGAGATGAAAAAGGACTTTGGCTAGGCCTAATAATTCCATTTTGCAGCATTTCTGTCACTTGTCGTTCAATTTCATTTTTTTGAAAATATGCGTAACGGTAAGGTCTCACATTTATAGCCGAAACTCCTTCTTTCAATGGAATTCTGTGGTCGATGTCCCTGGCTGGTGGTAATGATTTGGGCTCCTCAAAAATCTTGTAATAATTGGATAATATCTGGTTTATATCTGGAGAGTTATCTGGAGAGGTCTGAATATCATTTCCTGCGTTTCCTAAGATTACTGTAAAAAGAGTCCCACCATTATTCAACTCCTTTTCAAGAGTTTGGATAGAAATTGCTGTTGAGGTTGGATCCTGTATCCCATGCAGTGTCTTCATCTTCCCTTCTGTATAAAACTGCATTACTAATTTATCCCAATCGCATAGAACCGGACCCAGTTCCTTAAGCCATTGTACGCCTAACACAATATCCATCCCTTGCAGAGGAATTGCGAATAAAGTTACCGTAATGATGTTTCCTTGTATTTGTAACTTCACCTGGTCCAGCTTTTCTTGGCATGCTAAGTGCCCCCCATCAGCTATCTTCACCTTAAATTCATCTGTAGGAGTGACTGGTAAATGTAGTAGTTGAACCAACCTATCGCTTACGAAATTGTGACTAGAGCCACTGTCAACCAACACCGTAACAGGCTGGTTTCCGATTAAGGCTTGTAATTTCAGAGTTCGTGGGCCTTTCCATCCTGAGAACGCATGAAGAGTAATTTCGGCTAGGTCACCATTTTCTTCTGATTCCCATTCCATCGCAGTTTTTTCGGTTTCTTCGTTTCCGAAGTCACCTCCTTCAATCATGAATAATGGCGGTACACTGCATCTATGTCCTGGTGTGAACTTTTCATTGCAATTGAAACATTGACCCTTCTCTCTTCGCCTTTGCATCTCGTCCCAAGACAATCTTTTAAAACTGGTTCCGTTCCCATTTCGGGGAGTGACCGTGGTGGATAAAAAGTTGGGATTGGTAGTGGTCTGGTTATTTGATCTTTGAGTTGTGCTTTTCCCCAGATCGAATCTCCCTTGCCTGCGTTTTCTGGTGATTTGCTCATCTTTCATTCTAGCGATACCGATTGCATCTCGAAGTGATTGCGGTCTGGCCATCCGAACTTCGTCTGCAATTTCGTCTTTCAATCCGCCCAAAAAAGTTCCAATTAACGCTGTTTGTGGCCATCCCATGACCCTGTTTGCTAACTTCTCGAATTCACATTGATAGTCTCGTAAACTTCCAGTTTGCTTGACGCGGGATAAAGCTTCATCAAAGCACTCGTATCCAGTTGGACCAAATCGAGCTAGAACCTCTCTTTTAAAGATTCTCCAAGTAATGTTCACCCCTTCGTCACGTTGGACTCGCTTAAGCCATTGCCACCATTGGTTAGCTTCCCCCTGTAGATGAAAGGCTGCAAGCTGAACCTTCCGAGTTTCATTGGTTTCCTGAAATTCAAAGTACTGCTCCACACGGTTAAGCCACTCAGTTGGGTTGTCACCTGCAAACTTAGGGAATTCCAGCTTAATGAAGCGGTTTGATGGCTGAAATCCTTCTTCTGGCTCATTTCTCCATGATGAGGAACCAGGTTCAGCTGGTCCTGGTATGGCCTTCTCTCCAGAAATTCGAAGGCTTGAGATTGACTCTAACACTTCTTGCAGCTTTCCTTCCATTCCCGTGAGTCGAACTCGTGTTTCCCCATTCTCTGAAGTGGCGTTTCTGAACAGGTCACGTATTTCTTGCAATTCGGTCTCAAGACGGTCAATTCGATCTCTGTTTGTAGCCATGATCAACCTGCTCTGATACCAAGTTGATAGAACTTATTCTGGCTATGATATGTAACGAAGATTGTTTGTTCTGAATCAAACAAGAATGTACTTATTTTCACTAAATTTATCCAACTTGTGGTGTGGACAAAACCCCTTACAATGCTTATTAATTCTCTGCCCTTTTAACAGAGCAGTAGCTACCTATTTATAATAGCAATTGAAACTAACAATGCTAATTATTCTCAACAAATTGAACCAAGTCTACCATATCCTAGAATTCCTAAAATGAAGCAATCTTAACAGCAGCATCAATATCTCTTGTAACGGCTAATAGTCAAGTCAATCCCTTATCTTCAGAGCTTCAACTGTGGCTTTAATCTTGGTACTTGGGATTTGATCTCCTCCTCCTTGTAGGTCTAACAAGCCTCCCTCAATGTTTCATAAATTTATCATAAGCTTCTCTATAGAAAGAGTCTTTGTCCATCTTCCACATTTGATTATGAATAAATTTACCCTTTGTCTTTGTCCATCTTCCACATTTGATTATGAATAAATTTACCCTTTGATGAAGCCATGCATTTACCCTAAAGAGAGAATTATAACTCATCTCTTTGTTGCCATTCTTTTACAGCATTGCATTGTTTAGTTCTGAGCTGAAGGGAAGACTATTTATTCCCAATGCAGAAGAGAAGAAGTGCACTATTGTTCCATCTAAGACAGGAATATTAGCAGACATTGAAGTTCAGGATGTGATAAATGCAATGGAAATTTTTAATGAATCTCTAGCTCTAACCTGAACAGAGAAAATTGTTATTTTTTCACTTCATATCATTTTGTTTTCTTTCTGCTTACTTTCAATTGTATATTGAAATTAAGAAAGTATGATAGTGAACCAGCACAAAAGCTTTCACCTATAGAAGTTACATTGAAAGATGAAAAATAAGCTTATTTGCAGAATGTTAGTAAGCATATAAAACAAGCATACACCATGCTTGAATAGCATCACAGAGGGGAAAAAA
Source organism: Mangifera indica (assembly GCF_011075055.1). NCBI lineage: Eukaryota > Viridiplantae > Streptophyta > Magnoliopsida > Sapindales > Anacardiaceae > Mangifera > Mangifera indica. The sequence continues at coordinate 225,163 of NW_025401129.1, forward strand.
TGGGAGTCTAGCAGTTAATCATTCTTCTAAATGGTGAATCTAATTAAAAAAAGCATCATATGGAGAAAAAATGATTCTAAAGTTAACATGAATAAAGAATGAGTCAATGTAATTACAAATTGCCTACTCACACAGAAAATTGTCAACAAAAGCAAACAATCAAAGATCAAAAAGTACCCTACTTAAAGCAAAAGCGCCTGAAGAGAATTTTGGGCAAATTATTTGCACATGTGATTCTTTCATATGACTAGTCAGTCTATTACAACTCTTTAATTATGAGAGAGGCTTCGCACGAGTGGCTGGGTCTTCCTTCGTTTCCAAATGTATCATGAACAAATATCCCAGACAGACATGCAAGAAGACTTGAAATGCTCCCTACATATTGAGGATCTTTTATGTACCCAAAAGGGAACTCTGTTACCCATGCAATTTTCTTTCTGAAATACACCATAGTAAGTGTTTGATTCACCGAGTAATTGATATACCCTTTATGACACTATTTTAGCACAAGAAGGAAATAGATTAGTTTAATAAAAACAGAGACACCAAAATGATCATAACAAAAAACACCTCAAGGGACAACGGATGTCTCCATCTCTTCTTAGACGTTAATGAAGAGACGTCTTTTCGGCTGTCAGAGATGGCAGTCGGTTCTCGGTCTCGTTTTTAAATAGTTCCCATAGCCGAAGAGAGGAGAAAGAAAACCTAAGGATTTTAGGGTAAAATAGTTATTTTTTAAAACTTAAAAACTTTGGATAGAGAAAAATTATAAAATTTTTAAATTTAAAGTGAAAAAAGTGATTTGGGTAGGGATTTGAGGGTTAACTTTTAAAATTTTTTTAATAAATAATAATTTTATCTTAATTTTAACTGAAATTTTTAATATAAACTGAATTATGAGTAAATAATTAGGTTTTCAAAATCTTAAAAATGTATATTTATTTTTGTATTAAAATTTGAATGGGAAATAATCTCTGGGCCTAACAAAAAACACCTCAAGGCACAAACAATTGTGCTTTGCTTCCTGACAGTAGTATCAGCAAAAATATCTGATCACATCACACGTATCAATAAACGCACCTATTGGAAAATATAAAAAAAATCATGCGTACACATATTAAAAAATATCAAAAAAGCCCTCATTGTATACATCATATATGCTCGACAAATTTAAAAAAAAAAAACTTAATTAATCTCATGATAACAAAATTACTCAAAGTCACCTATTTTTAAATTCGGTTTCAATACGTGTAGAGATAATTAATTAATTTCATATAAACCTCTGTAATTCTAATCATTGTAATTAATTTTTCCCATATTTAATACATGAATAATTCTAAAAATAAAAAGCAGTGATGCTTTGTACAATATTTGTTCTAGCCTATGATTTATATTCTCTACTCAAGGTAATTAATGTGCCCAAAAAAATTATCCAAATTAAATAAATATAAGCTTGTTTTGGCTTACCAGCCATCTCCTGGCATTGCTTTTTAATGATTCAAGAGAATTCTACAAATTAAATTAATTGATTAATCTGCCCTTTAGAGGATGCATTTTCGGCTTGTACGGCCCATGATCTCTTATCTATTATTTATTTATTTAATTGATATATATGTGGTATTATTAGCCACAAATTAAGACAAATTCCTGAAGAATTCGGACTCCTTTTCATATATATATTTTTAATTTATCATATTTTTATTTTTAGGATTTATGAGGCCTATTTGGGCCTGAACTGACCCGACTTGGACCCACATGTACAAAGTGGGTCCTTGGGTGAAGCCCCAAGATGTGTGTAAAGTGTCATAAGGTACATATTTACATATGATTGATTTGGTACTCTTTTTAAAAGCTATGAAAATTTTGGTACTCTAAAAGTTTGAAGGTATGAAAATTAATTGCCTTTGCCTTCTTAATTTATTGTGTTAGTTAAAGTCAAATTTGATATCTAAATGTAACCAATTGTACTTGTAATTGATTGGCATACTAAATTAGTATTTTAGATGCCTTTTAGTTGTGAAATTTATTTTTAAGAAGACTTTGCTCTAAAATGAATAATACATCATAAAGAGGGACAATGAGGTCCTATACAACTTCCACTTTCCATTTTTATGTGAATATGTGATGCAATAATATCTCTTAAGCCCCCCAAAAAGGTTTTTCTAACAAACCCAACCCAATCTACTCATAACATCACATGCTATATATAGACATGTCAAAAAACTAGAGTCAACTTGTAAAATTGTAGGTCTAGTTAGGTCCACAGGCTATGCAAGTAGTGCTAGGGACCTTAGAGCATGGGCCTATGGATAGGCTATAAAATATATATATATGTAACGAATTAGTTATAAAAACACGTTAATCAGTCTATTAAGGGCTCACAGAGATCAGCCCCAATGGGTTGTGCCCTAGGTCTTGTCATGCCATGGGCATGGTACAATACAATCTATGGCATGATGGGATTTAACTCGACACAATCTTTTATTATATTTGAATATATATTACAAACTAAAGTCATTGTCATACAGTTCTAACATTTATATTTAGAATTCGGTTCTTTAATAAAGAATTGATAGACTCTAACTTATGTTCCCTTATTTTTTTTCTACTTCAAAGTTTTAATAGTTAAAATTCGATAATTGAATATTAACTCCAGCATAAACACTTTTCACTACCCACTATCATCGAATCTCTTACATTTTATTTTTTGTCGCATGTGCTCTAATTTGAAAGCATCGTAAGGATATTTAAAACTTTCAATTTTGGCCTCTCTTTGAAAGGTTCTAACACATTATTTAGATCACATGATCAATTAATCTGATACTCTGGTAACCACTTTAAATTTTAACATATAAATGAACCAATCCCATGTATTGACGCACATTAAGCTAAGTCTAGGTCAATATTTAAGAACCATGTATAATTTTTGGATCCACTAAAATTAAATGCCATTTATTAATAATTTATTTTATAAAAAGACTTGCTTTTGGACCCAAGAAAATTAATAATATAGTTCTTAAAAGGGCATTCACTCTTTAACTAATGATGTTAATATAAGGTAATTCATAAGCAATTCAAAGGGACCACCTGTTTTCTAGTTTATGGACCACCAACACCCATATGGTGCCAAGTGCCAAGAAAAAAGCTAGCTACTTTTCCACTAAATTTATTTTATTTTTGTATAGATTTTTAATTGCTTTGCCACCAACTTGTAATTAATTAATTAATTAATGTAATTATACTAAGAAATTTAACACAAACAAAGACATTGAAAAGGTCTATGTCTACCTCTATTATGCAAAGTTTGCTTTTAAGATTGGCTGCAATTTGCAAACCTTGCAATATGCACCCCCTTTGTGCCTTTCATCTTTCACTATTATAATCAAAAGGCTAATTACATAATTAATTAATTTATGCTCAGGCTTTTGTAGGTGGAAGTTATCTTCGCACTTCCTTCATTTGCAATTTAAAAGATGATTCTTAATGCATTTGGTATCGTTTTAATTCATTTATAAAAGGGGTTTGAAAGATACCATTATAAATTGTATTGATATTCTCAATATTCACAATATAAATGGAAATATTAATTAAAATAACCTTTTTTTTCCTATATATATTGCAGTTACTTTTTTATCTATTATATTTATATAATTTAAAATATAAAATATCTAAAATATTCTTAAATTTTTTATTTACTCAGGTAAAATATAAAATAATATATTTGACTAGTCGATTAACCTATCCGACTATGACAAGATTACTCTAAATCTTAAAATCTTCTCTTTTTTAAAAAAAAAATTAACTAAAAAATTGTTATATTTGTATAGTGAAAAAAATATGATTATATATGTATAAAAAACAAAAAAGTGGCTATTTTAATTAATATATGATATATATGTCAACATTTGAAAAGGGGTATTAAAACCATTAAGCCCTTAAGTCTTGTATAAAATTGGTTTAAACTCTTATAAAGACCTTAGTTAAATGTGCAAAGCATATGTATAAATAATAATTTAGACTCAAAACAAGAATTTTCAAATTTTTTTTGAATTATATCAATAAAACTATGTACACTCAATTTTATGTATTTAATTAGACATTGAGATTATATGTCATTTTGTGATTGAGTGATTTTAAATTACGGATAAAATAACATCAAATTATATGATGATACATCATTTCAAAATTGGGTGTATATAACACTACTCTTTTATATACATTTCAATTTATTTCTTCTTAATTGTGAACATATTCAAAACAAATGCAAATCACTAGTTTTGATTTTTATATTGACTAATATTATATGTACATATAATAAATATCAATTTGGATAGTAATAATACGATGTCACTATATAATTGAGTGTTATTTTATCCTTAATATAAAATTATTCAATCACATAGTGACACATTATTATTAATATCCAATTTGATACCCATCATAAGTACATATAATTTTATTATTTCTATATTTTGTTTAACCAACCTTAGCAATTTATCCTTCGTTGGCATATATGAAACTTTAGACTGTTTATGGTACTTCTTGAAAACTAATTAATGCAAAATGACATTAGTCTCTTTGAGTCAGATTTAACTCAAAATTTCCTGCAAAATCTTGGTACTCAAGGAATGATTTTCAGCCATATATCTAGCTAGGATACGAGTCAAAATAAAGAAAATTAGGCATTGGAGAGAAACAACTTCAAAAGGGTAGTTGACAAAATGTTACATCCACAAACTTAAACTTAAAAATAATCCATTGAAGATCTTGGTAGATGCTATAGGGATTAACTTTAGAGATTGTGTTTCAGAGGAGTATATATACATGTATAGGAGAAATCTTAAAAGTGAGATTGACAGAATAGTGTAATGGAATCAAATTTTGTGTTGAGATTTATAGTGAAATATTTTTACCCACAACAGTGGTGCATGGTGAACAAGAATATGCTTAAATTTCTTATATTTTTAATTTATTGGCAACATCAAACATTCCTTCATTGGTTGATTCTTAAGGAACAATGTTTTTAGACCAGTCAAAACATTTTAAAGAATAAGCATCAACAGGATTTGTATCTCCCAATCAAATTTGTGTTTCTAGGTGGGTATAATTTTATATCCCTAACTAGTAGCTACTTTCTTCTTTGCAACCTTGATAATACCCAAGGGCATTTATTTGAAGAAGAAAAAGAAAGATATACCTTGGCTAAGAGGTAACATTATTTATTCTTATAACCCTAGTATAAAAAATGTAAACATTATGAATTGAGTAATAATTTATATTGAGTAATATTACGTGTACAAACAAATAGTATAAACTTATTTATACAGACTAATGTGACAATATCTGATTAAGTGATTTTGAGGTTTATTTAAAAAAAAGTAAACAATTGTATCATTCAATCACAAACTGTTATCTTAGTATGTATGTATAAATTTATGTTTTTCAGATATAATGATATATGTATACAATGTTAAATGTTATATAAAGAGAATAATAAAATACAAATATGCATTCATTTATCTCTCAATCTAACAATTTTAGCTAGAATCTCGACTCTTCTAAAGATAGAATTCACGGAATAATGCAAGAATGGTAGCATAGTGGACCTTGCTAAAACAACAAATATAACTAGAAAATTTTTCATGGGATGTCCACTTTAGGTTTATTTTTTTGTGCAATTACCCATAATTTAGAATACTTTTTTAAAGAATATCGCTGCTCACATAAGGTGCTAAATTGCTTTGTTGTAGGTTTTCGGATTCATTTCCATATTACAATGAAAGAACATGTAAGAAATTAAGTAGGATAAAAGGCGCAAATCAATTTACTTGTTCAAATTTCATAAAAGAAAATCTACATCCAAGATATAAAATCTTTTAGTCGAATTTACTAAAATATATGAGAATATTATAACTTACAGTTCAAAACCCTTTCAGTCTTTACAAACAACTAAAAAAAAATTAATTAAAATAGAAAAAACTAAAAAAGAATACAAGATTTTTTATCTGATCTAACAAAGATCAAAGAAGACACAAAGGTTTTAAAAACTCTAGTAGAACAAAACACCCAAACTCTTTATAAAATTTAATCAATAATAATATTAATTGGAATAACTCTGCGTTTATATACCTAGAGTTAAACAAATATTTAACAGGAAATGACAGAACAACTTATGTATAGAGAATAGTTTAACTACCTGTATTTATAAATTACATACCTCTATTACTAATATGTCATAATCTTTTATGTCACAGATTTGTTTCAATAGATTTAATTGAATCAGTTGTTATTGAGTCTTATACAATAATACCTTTTAATATATGTAACAATTTTTCTTTCGTTAGGGTTAAAGCCTCTCTTCTACATTTGTTGCGGCTAAAACCCTTATACTATCGCTTACTTCTTCTACCCTTATACTACCATTTCCTTCTCCTCATTTTCTCCAACCCTCACTCAACACCACTGTCATTGACTGTATCCTCTTAGACTTCTTCCTCTGTACCTTGGTTGCGATGTCTTACAGTACTGACTAACTAATTTTTTCATTTTTAATCTGTTTAAAATTTTAAAAAATAAAAATAATTATTTTTCTCTTTTACTGCAAATTTCTCTTTAAATGAAAAATATGGATTGCTTATTTAACGGATAAAAAATTGATTTTAGCCAAAGCTCGATTAAAATTAAATTGACATAGAGTGGAAATGATTCTTCAGTAGCACCAATGTCCCACCCAATTCCCAATGCATATGAAGTGTTAATTATTTGTCTCGCATATAATGCACAATTTTTTTTTTTTTTTGTAATTTTGTCCACTCTTAGATTTCTGCACGCATCAATTTCGTGCTCCAGTCCTTTTATTCAAGATTTTGTTGCGACATTTATAACATGAATCTACCTATTCAAAGTAGCCAAATAAATATATATGGTTGGATAGAGTTTTACCAAATGGGTATTGTTCCTTTGAGTAATGTTGCTTCATTATAATTGGGTCAGGTTTACCTTAAAAAAAAAAAAAATTCTCAAGATTCATCACTTCACTAGAATCTAAATGTAGGTTACTTCTTTTCTCTTGCACATGCCATTAAAAAACTCTCATCTATGTGCTATCGTATTAATCAATTATATTTAATAAAATTATGTGTTTTTTTTTTTTTTTAATTATAGACATTTATATAGAGATTTCAATTAAGTTATTTAATCACTTATGTTTGGTGGTAAAAACATTATATTATCACCTAAACTTTGTAATAGAAACATAAAATGAGCAGAACTATATACATAATTTTATAAATAAATAATGATATATTATTATATAATTAGATAATTAAAAATTAAAGATAAGATAGCATCCAATCATATGATGACACATTATTATTTATATATAAAATTATATACATAGTATTATTGATATAAAATTATGTTATCCATATTTCACACATATATATGATAAGGATTTATGTCACTAAAAATAATATATATTATATAATTTTTTATTCTGTCAATAAGTTCAACTCATTTGACACATACATTATTATTGAAGATTTTTTTTTTATGATGATGGCGATGATGAGTGCCATAAGATCATCCACATGCTTACCAAAACGTGGTGATAGGCATGGTTCTTACCACCTCCACCAATGATTGGTTAAAGGAAAATATTATTATATGGAAACAGAAACATATTTGATTTCTATTTTCTTATCAACCTTAATTAAAGATTAGACTCAAATTGTTAATTAAATAATAAAAAAATTTCAAGACATTATCTAGTTTAGAGTAGGGTAAAATTTGAAGTAAACTTATTCGAACCCAAAATAAGCCTAAATATAAATATGAGATAAACAAATACGAATGTTAATATGAGTTGGGGAGTAATAGAAAAAACGAATCTAGATTGAGGTCATGCCTAACTTATGAGCAAAACATGACTTGCATCATAAAAAATAAAAAATAAAAAGAACGACCTCATTTAAGAGAGTTGAGTCAAACATCTCATGCAGATACGAGTCAAATCTAATTCATCAACACAAACCCAAACTAGATGTGAGTAAACCACAAACTTTTAAATTGCGAAGCGAGCTGAATATAAACTGGTATTTCTCTAAACTTATCGAGCTCAAGTCAAAAATGAATTGAGCCTACTTGAAACAAGTTGAAAATGAGTTTTACCTTTCGAACTCAATTCGGCTCAAATCCAACCTTACTTTGCAGCTAATTTTTTCTCCAAATCAGTTTGGTCAAATTAATTACAGGGTTGAATAAGTAAGTTTTTACATGTAATTAAGAAGAATATTCAAAGAAATGAAGAAAGCTAGAAATAAAGTTAAATAGTAACAAGAATAAAGTGTGACATAATGATAGAATCAAGCCGCCAAAGCCACTATGCATAATAATAATGCCATAATTATATACTGATGATCATCATAATTAATCATATCTCTGATTATGGAATGAGCATATGATGAAGGAGATTAACAATTATAATAATAATAAAAATCTAGGCTTAAGAAGAAGCAATAATTGTAACCATTATCTTATCCATTAATAAAATCATCTTCCCCTCACAATAGTATATACATCTTGTGGCTACTTGTCAACAAACTGTCACATTTTATGACTAAGAATAAGCAGTCCACTCAACTGCTCAAGATGCCACATGAATCAACTTTTCCACCGCCTATATATATACACAAGTATGTCCCATAGTTGAAACCAGGAAACCACAAGCTCCAAAAATTTCATTACTCACTCTAGTTCTACCATTACACAAACTATAATCTTGATCCTTTTCGTCTTCGCTTTTTATATAATATCCTACCATGTCGATCGAGGTTGCTTCTGTTGAGATTTCACCGGAAGTGGGCGGTGAAGTGAAGGAGTGTTCGGTGGTTGTGAGAGAGTATGATGAGGAAAATGATAAGGTGGCGGTTGAGGAGATCGAGAGACGCTGTGAAATCGGTCAGAGAGGCAAGCCGACTCTTGTCACTGACCTTATGGGTGATCCCGTTTGTCGAGTTCGCCACTTCCCTTCCCACATCGTCTTGGTAAATATATACTCACTACTATTGCCAAAGATTTTTACCGTCAATATTTTCGATTGAAATCTTTATATGTTGAAGTTAAATTATATGATGAGGTTGGTTGGTGTTGTTTAATTAACAGGTCGCTGAGTATGGAGATGAGAAAGAAATTGTGGGAGTTATAAGAGGCTGCATAAAAACAGTGACAAGAGGAGCTTCAGGTTTTGTAAAACTGGCTTATCTTCTCGGACTAAGAGTCTCTCCATCTCACAGGTTTTAATTCATCAATTTCTTCAACCGTTAAAGAATATAAATGTGCTTCATATACATATACATATATATATATATATATATATATATATATATATCCATTTTTTACCATGCATGACAGAAAGAGAAAGAAGAAGAAACAAAGTGTCTTTTTCAGTTTTCTCTTTTGCAAAGAAAATTATTGAGCATGCATTGGCATTAATTTTTTTTTTCTTTTTGGTATTTACTTTAGTTTTGGTTATATCCCAATTGAAATCCCACCACCCCAGAAGAAAAAAAAAAAAAAGCGATTAGATTCCACAATAAAGAGAACAGATTGTTCCTCGTATCATGGAAAGAACGAAGCAAAGCCAGCTAGCCTAGACACTTTCCTTGACACTTATTTTGTTTCCACTCACTTTACCTTTCCTGCCCCCATCGGGACATTTGTTCAATAAAAAAAGGAGACTCCAAATATAAGACATCCAAAATTCAATTTTTTTCTAATAATATTTTAATTTATTTGATATTATAATTATAGACTTACTTATTAAATTTAAAATTTCACTTATTTAATTTAACTAAGTCTGTGCAAAAAAAAATTTAACTCAAATAAGGTTTCCTAAATATAAAAAAATAAATGAAATTTTACCTTTCTTAGACACCATGTCTCCCTTCTATTCTTGTTTATTTCTTCTTTGTTGGCTGGTCCATTCTATCTTAATTATTTTTCCAATCAATATCTCAATTCTAAATTATTATATTTAGATATGTCGTTTTCTAAATAAAAAGCCCACCATGGATGTGACAATGATCAAGAATTTTTATAATATTACTCTCCTCTAAAATGTTCCCTACTTTTCCTCAAAACTCATCAAACCCCACTTCATAAAGTAACCAACAATTATTTAATTCTTTCTCTTATCACCATATATGCTCATTTCATGGATATTTTCATTGTACTAGTCACCATCTATCCATCTCAGTCCAAACTTGTAATAAATTTTTTGTCTCATCAAACACCTACTTTCTAATTCTCAATCTCACACTTGGCAAAATATTATGCAGGAGGCTCAACATTGGCACAAAACTTGTCCATAAACTTGAAGAATGGTGCAAACAAAACGGTGCTGAATTTTCATATATGGCCACAGATTGTACCAATGAGCCTTCAGTCAATTTATTTACCAAAAAATGTTCATACATCAAATTTCGTATTCCAACTATGTTGGTGCAACCAGTTCACGTTCATTATAAGTCGATAAGTTCGAATATATCTATTATTCGTTTACCCAATAGGCTTGCTGAATCAATTTATCGTCAAGCTTTTGCAAATTCTGAGTTTTTCCCTAAAGATGTTGACTTGATTTTGTCTAGCAGACATAATTTGGGCACTTTCATGGCCGTGCCCAAAAAGTTTCTTCAGAAATGGAACCCAAGAACCGACATTCTTCCGCCGAGTTATGCGATTTTAAGCATGTGGAACACTAAAGAAGTGTTCAAATTGCAGGTGAAGGGGGTGTCGCCATTGGCATATGCTTGGTGTATGGGTTCAAGATTGCTTGATGCTTGGATGCCATGGCTTAGGCTGCCTTCATTTCCGGATGTTTTTAGGAAATTCGGCTTGTATTTGTTATATGGGCTCCATATGGAAGGCAAAAATGGGCCCGGTCTGATGAAATCTTTGTGTGCTTTTGCTCATAACATGGCCCGAGACGACGGCGAATGTGCGGCCGTGGTGGCTGAAGTAGGCCCGAGGGACCCAGTGAGAGAGGCCATTCCCCATTGGAGGAAATTCTCCTGGGCTGATCTGTGGTGCATCAAGAAACTTAGAGATGAAATGGAGGAGAGTGATGAAAGATGTGCACCGTCTGATTGGATGAAATCACGATCATCTTCCTCGGTTATTTTTGTTGACCCACGTGACTTTTGATAATTAACAGAATTTTCAAACCAACTGTTGTCAAATTATAATATGAACTTCACGAAAAGGCTGGAAAAAACAAGTTAGAGATTTAGAAGTTTGTACAAAGAATGTCCAATTGTAAGTTTAAAGCATATAATAGAAAATTTTATTTTCAATAAGAGTAATATTATATATACATACTTTTAATATATAATTTGTTCATCAAGAGAAAGAGCTTTCCAAAAACATTGTCGTTTACTAGATTAGTTGACCTGATTTGTTTTCCAAACCCTAGGGAGAAAAGTGAATTTTTCAAAATTTAACCTAAAAAAAAAATTTTAGTTTTTTAAACTAAGAAGAGAAAATAAAATATAATTTTATTCATGCTAATATCACTAGTGAAATGACGATTTTACCTTTATTTCTAATAAAAAAATTTTGGATAAGTGACAATAGACTAAACCTTAAGTAAGTATTTGAGTTTCTGAAAGATAGTATATATTTGTCTTTACACCAAACCTTAGATGGGAATAAGTCCTTTGACTTTTTTTTTATCGCAAATTTTTGTATTTTAAGCCTATTCTGCTGCTGATTTTATGTTATGACATTGAGATCCCACTTTCACACACAAAGTTCATAAGTCATCCAAAGAACATTTACAGCTAGTAAAATTTTGATGGCAGTACTTCTGTTGTTCTTGATGCTGCATCCAGAAGGGTGAAATCTACCAAGGCAAGGCTGAAAAAGTATTCGAGGGGATAAGAACATGTCACCAATTCACATGATAGCTCAGCTTGGCCACAGAGACAGGGATCAGTTTAATTTAACAATTTCAGCCTCAATAGAACCATGAGATCACTAATGGGCGTGGCTATAGATGAAGAAACTTGGTTCATAGCATGTCAAGCAATCTTCAATTTAGTATCTTAAAAGAAAAGAGATTATAAATGCAATTAAAGGTTGCTAAACATTGACTAAGAATAATGTTGGCCCTGGCACTACATGAATCTCTACAAGCACTAAGGAAGCTCTGAAGATGTTCTTGTTTAAACTGTTGTTCAAACCAAAACTACAAGAAAAAGGAACAATTAAGCCGTAAACACTGAAATATTGAAGTGTCTAGTATCAAATGCCTTACAAAGAAATGAAAACCAAGTCTCCTGGAAATAGTACAGTGGTCTTATTGTTTATTATGCAGTTGTGCATGAGAATAGATATACAACACATCTTTGACATGGCCACAGGAAACTTTGAAAGAGGCTAAATATGCCAGAACTACACGGGTGTCTCATTGGATGATCTATCAACTATGTCCGAAGTCAAATAATCAAACCAGAGAAAAAATAGAGGTACCTGCATTTTGTTCTTAGCTGTTGCATGTCTTCAGTTCAACAATAGAATCAACTGAATATTCCTTAATCTCAGTACCATCTTTATCCTCATCAACAGAGTTACTTCCATTTCCACTAGCTACTGCTTGTACAAAATGGTTAAGTAGCATGGTAAAGTCTTCCAACTGAGCTTCATTTAGGCCTTGAAACACTGATTGAATAAATTCTACATCTTTTAGGTATACAAAGCGAACCCCACACTTTTTGAACTCAAGACCTGAACCTTCAAGTCTAAAGTAAGCCTCAACATGACTCCATTTCCTCTTTTGGAAGTATTCATCAAATGTTATAAAGAAAAGCCACAGATGATTTGATAGAGCCATTTTGTCTCCATTCAAGAGAGCCTCCTTGCCCAAAATTAAGCACCTTCTCTCGGCAGAAAACAAATAAAATTTACACTTGTAATCACATCCTGAAGGACTTGAAATATACTGCAAAACTGGTGGAAGCCATTGGGCATCGTCTCTTTTTTCCAGCCCTGGATGCTCTTGTACTTCTAAAGTAGCACAGATAGCCAATCCTAAGAATGAATAATCATTGTACCAATTTGGAGGTAGCTGAATGGATAATGAAGTGCCCCTAGTCTGGAATCCGAACCAATCTGGTATTCCATTAGCCGGTAAAAAAACAACTAATCTCGGCATGGCAGAAGGGATGTCAGGAAGTTCCTGTATCATTAAAATCATGGTGTTAAAAAGAGGAAAAGAAATTAATAGAAAGAAAGAGTGGATGAAAGATACCTGATACAGATTACTCAACAATGTGCAGATTGAACTGACCATAATTGCAGTGTGTGGATCATTGCTTTCTTGGTTCTCCAAAAGATTGAGCAACATGGATGCGACCCTTATAATCCTGATACTTGCTATCAAGAAAAGATGATGTTTTAGCAGTGAAATTGCCACATTGTCACCACCTTGATTCTCAAGCAATCTGAAACAATTTTGAAGGGAGAATTCCCGAAAATTTGACAAACTTAATCTCAAGGGACCACTCAAGTTTTCCAATGATGGGCAGTTATATGTGCTTAGATTTTCGATGCTTGACGGAAGTTCTGTCAGAGCTTGAAGATTCTGGCAATCTGCCAATTTGAGAGTTTGCAGCTTATAAAGTTGATTAATGCCAGCAGGTAAGCTAACAAAATTGTTCCCACTTAGATTTAATTTCTTCAATGCACTTAACTGGCCAAGACCACTTGGGATGCTATCTTTAAAGAGATTACAGTAACTTAAATCAAGTTCGGTCAACGACAATAACCCTCCCACGGAAGGAAATGAAAAACTCATGGAGCTTGGGCCTATTGCTGGCAACAGGCACCTGAACCAGTTCCAATGTGAGCGAACTTGCCCCTTGCATCCTTTAAACGACAGCCTTTTAAGGTTCTTTAAACTTACAATGGATGAAGGTGTCTCTGTAATAGAAGTTTTACCAGCATCAAGCTCTTCCAAACATTGAAAATCCTCCAAGTTCTCTGGTAATTTGTCAATTTTTGTGCAGCCAAGGAGCAAAAGAACTTTAAGAGATCTCCATCCAGAGATTAATCTTGGAAGACTCGGCAGGTTTTTGCAGTCCTTCAGATTTAATGCACAAAGTTTTTTGAGGTCACCGATAGAAGGATGAAGCTCATATAAATTCGTACAACCTTCAAGAATAATCCTCTCAAGATTTGGAACTCCTCTGAAATCTGGAGTTTTGGTCAGCTTTCTTGAGTGACTTAGTTTGAAGATTTTCAATGCATCTAGATGCTATCAGAGACACAAAGACAGGAAGGATTAGAACATCATCCCTGAAACTCGAAACATATTTCAGTGAAATATAGGTCTGAAGGAAATAATCATACCACTATATCCTTCCAAATTATTTCAATGCCACTATGTGAAAGATCAAGTTCAACAAGTTTCTCAGCTTTGAAACTTGATGTCAATGACTTTAGAGGGTATCCATGCCATTTAAGAATCCGTAATTCATTGGGAAGAAATTCAAGCCCTTTAGGAAGACAAACATTGCTTATTTTAAGCAGCCTCAGATTTTCCATCCCTACAAATGCATCATTGTCCACAGATATCTCTTTTGATTCAGATGAATCTCGGAATATGACCTCAACTGCTTCCGTTCCCTATAAATATCAAGAACAAGGAAAAGAGAAGTAAAACAGAAGCTAAATCCTTAAATGATAATAGCATAAAATATTACCAATATAATTTTACAGTCACTTACCTTTTTCTTTTCAAGTACATGATGAATATCGTTGTAAAGCCATAACCTACTGCGTCTGCCTGGATCTTTCGGAGATTCTTGGTGAACAATAGCCCGAGCCATTTCTATTAGCAAACTGTGGACATATAATCTATCATTTATATCGTCAATTGATATGAGAGATTTGTCAGCAAGAACTCGAAGTCCGATTTCTGGGTAAAAATCACAGGCCTCTAGTATTTCAGTCACTCGAGTTACTCTCCTCATATGAAAGAAACACGCAATATCAAGGAAAATGTTCTTCTCTGTTTCCTCTAGGACATCATAACTTATTTTGAGTACATCAAAAATTTTCCGGTTAGGAATTTCTATAAGCTTTTTGAGTGCGCTTCTCCACTCATTTACACTTCTACCACAGAGATAAGAGCCCAAAACTACAAGAGCTAATGGAAGACCGTTAGCATAGCTTACAATGCTCCTAGACAGCGCTATATATTCTTCAAAAGGATGGTTTTGCTTAAATGCTTTCAAACTAAAAAGTTGAAGGGCTTCCTTGGAATCTAAACTCTTGGCCCTGTATATTATATCCACATGATGAGCGATCAGCAGATGCTTATCTCTAGTGGTTATAATGATTCTACTTCCAGGACCAAACCATTCACGATCACCTGCTAATGCTTCTAACTGTTCTACTTCATTTACATCATCAAGAACGATAAGAACTCTTTTATTTTGCAGCCTACAATACATGCCTCGTTGAATGTCCAATAGATTCATATTTTTTTCCCTTAGAGTTTGAGACAGAAGTTGCTCTTGTAAAGCAACTGAACCAAATTTTTCAGAAATCTCTCTAATATTTGTGACAAAGCTGCTACCTTCAAATTTATAGGAAATGCTCTCATAAATGACCTTAGCAATAGTTGTTTTACCAATGCCACCCATCCCACAAATCCCTATAATGCGAACATCATTCAACCCCATACCTAAACAACAATCTATTTCTTGCAAACGCGAATCTATTCCAACCAACCCCTTAGCAACATATGAGAATGACTGCCTCAACTTAGTCCATATTTCTTCAACGATCTCTTGGATAAATGTTGCCTCATGCCTGCAAAGAGTATAGAAACATGACCACCTTTATTTATACTTTATATTTCATTCCCTAAAAATAATTTTGAATCCATAAGGTTGATATTGAAATAAGAACAAAAAGAATGCATTAAATATGTATATTCTTCAATATTAAACATGCACATACAAATGCCAACTTATATAAGTAATACTCTAGTGTGTTGTGATATATCATTAACAAAAGTGTGCTGAATTCCAAGATCTTGAATCTATGATTTCACGGTGTCTCGCAATTTCAGATGAGAATGTCTTAAAAATACTGGATCAACCCATAAATATAGATTGTTTATTTATAACCAACAATTTTAAATCAAGATTTTTAGTAAACATGATGAAATGCATTGGATTCACAAATAGAGGTTGAGGAAAGATTGAAAACTTATTAAGACAAGGGGGAAACGAATGGAAATTGTTATTGGGGTATTCACATCGTTCTGTACCAACAAGAATATCGAAATCTAACATAAAAAATCTGCAGTTGTTAAATTAACCAAATTACTCATATAAATTTCCTAATGAAATTGACAATTTTCGTATAGATCAAGAAGAAAAAAAATACCTATCCTGCAAATGCCACCCAGATAAATTAGCCACATCAGTCAAAGCATGTCTCCACTTCTGCAACCTCTCATCTCCAAAATCAGCTTCTTCATGTTTATGAAAGGCCTCCCCAAAGCTCCCCGTCTGTTTACGAACATCACTTGGATCCACATCATAGAAAACGGGGACAACAGTTTGCCCCATCTCTTTCATGCACTCAACAATCTTCGCAAGTTCGTCCAAACACCAGGACGACGTCGCATAGTTTCTCGAAAAGACAATAACAGAAAATCTTGATTCTTCAATGGCTTTAATGAGCTCCGGTGCAATGGGCTTGCCCCTCTCAAGTTTGACATCATCTCTAAAAATGATCATACCCTTTTGGTCCAAAGCTCTGCATAAATGATCAGTGAAGTTTTTGCGAGTGTCTTCTCCTCTAAAACTAACAAAAACATCATATTTCCACCAAGGACGTGAAGGAGAAGATGACGAAGACGAAGAGGCGCCTCCATTGTAGTTCAGAGCCATTTTTGAAACTTGAAATTCTACTAAACTTAGGTTAGCTTGTTACGTGTCTTGTGTTTTGTTTCAGAGTCTGGCATTGAATTTGAAAAATGAATAAGAAGGCAATTTTGAGGGTAGACTTGTAAACGCTGAAAGAGTAGACTTGGACAGAGAGGACAAAGGGAATGTGAATGCATTGAATATGGTTGGATGGCCACTGCACAAAGTCAAAAACAGCTCATTGTGATATGTGGGCAGTGCATCGTTTGCAGCGGGCGCGTCAGATCCAACTTCGCATCACCTTCCCTGTCAATTCTCTGAAGAATACTGTACTTCCTCCCTCTGGATCAACGTCTGCCTATAAATCTTTGGAAATCATGTCTGCTGTATTAGTGTTTACAGTCGTGCAAGGAAAATATAATTTTTCCTGTTGTACATTGTAGTGTAAAGTATGATAAACTTTCTTTTTAAAATAAAATAATAAAAAAATTTTAAAATTAAATTAAAATTTTACTTTTCATTTTATTTTTGAGTTATCAATGTCTCAAAAATGTAAATGTAACTATAAACAAAAGTTATAATTAATTTTATTATATAAAATAAATAACATAATAAATAAATAAATAAATAATATTTAGTTAATACTCAATTGTAGAATAAAAAAATATATCTAAATTGAGTTTGACTTGTCAAATTTATTTTAAAATCGTGTACCAATTTGTATTTTTAATTTTTTTATTAAAAACCAATACAAACTGTAATGTACTCTATATATATATATATATATATATTGTATTATATTAATGTTTAATATGTCTTAAAATACATATCATTTTTTATCTGTATTGTATTATATTGTTCAAAATTTATTATGTATTATATGATATTGATAACTATATATATCATAAAATTTTTTTCTCTTTATATGATTATTTGATTTCTTTTTTAAGGATTATATTTATATATCGCATCAATTTTTAATATATTCTATAATATATATTATTTTTTACCTATATTATATTGTATTATATAAAATATATTATGTATAGTACAATACTAATAACTATACATGTCATAATCAAGTCATTAAGAGATAAGTTGGATATTATATACTTTATTGAAGTGTGAAAAACAACAAATATAACATAAAAATCTTCTAATTTTCTAAAAATAAAAAGTTAACAGAATTAATAAAACATTAAAATTTTTTAAAAGAGATTTTCGATTCCAATTTCTGTCACCCACATAAAATCCCCTAATTAATTTCTTCCAAAAAAAGCTTGTAACTTTTGTTTTTCTTTACACTGCAAACATGGAAGAATAATGAAAAGTGGAGAGAAACTCCCTTTCATTCAACAGAAAATAATGTTAGCTAGATTGATATTTGAGTATCACCATCTCAAATACATATACACACTAATTTAAATCTCCATTAAAGTCAGGCTCTGAGGGCTTCTGCATCATCAACCCCATGGATCTTGTATTATTATTAGAAGGCCTTGGCTTCTGTCAATGAGCATCAGGAGAAAGACCCGTTGGGGAACACCACCATTCACTAGATTAGTTAGCCGAATTTGTTTTTCAAACCCTAAAAGAAAAAATGAATTTTTTAAAATTTAATCTTAAAAAAAATTATTAGTTTTCCAAACAAATAGGAGAGAATGAGACAATTTTATTTATTTTAATATTACTGGTGAAATGACGATTTTACCTTTTATCCTAATAGAAAATTTTCAGGTAAATGAAAATAGACTAAACCTTGAATAGGTATTTGAGTTTTGGAAATTTTGAGGGTATGTCTTTTTCATTCCACCAAACCTTCCGTGGGAATAAGTTCTTTGGCCCTTTTTTAATCTCAAATTTTTGTATTTTAAGCCTATTCTGCTGCTGATTTTATGTTATGACATTGAGATCCCACTTTCGCACACAAAGTTCATAGTCATCCAAAGAACATTTACAGCTACTAAAATTTTGATGGCAGTACTTCTGTTGTTCTTGATGCTGCATCCAGAAGGGTGAAATCTATCAAGGCAAGGCTGAAGAAGTATTCGAGGGGATAAGAACATGCTACCAATTCCCATTATAGCTCAGCTTGGCCACAGAGACAGGAATCAGTTTAATGTAACAATTTCAGCCTCAATAGAACCATGAGATCACTAATGGGCGTGGCTATCGATGAAGAAACTTTGTTCATAGCATATCAAGCAATCTTCAATTTAGTATCTTAAGAGAAAAGAGATTATAAATGCAATTAAAAGTTGCTAAACATTGACTACGAATAATGTTGGCCCCGGCACTACATGAATCTCTACAACCACCAAGGAAGCTCTGAAGATGTTCTTGTTTAAACTGTTGTTCAAACCAAAACTACAAGAAAAAGGAACAATTAAGCCGTACACAGTGAAATATTGAAGTGTATAGTATCAAATACCTTACAAAGAAATGAAAACCAAGTCTCCTGGAAATATTACAGTGGTCTTATTGTTTATTATGCAGTTGTGCATGAGAATAGATATACAACACATCCTTGACATGGCCACAGGAAACTTTGAAAGAGGCTAAATATGCCAGAACTACACGGGTGTCTCATTGGATGATCTATCAACTATGTCCGAAGTCAAATAATCAAACCAGAGAAAAAATAAAGGTACCTGCATTTTGTTCTTAGCTGTTGCATGTCTTCAGTTCAACAATAGAATCAACTGAATATTCTTTAATCTCAGTACCATCTTTATCCTCATCAACAGAGTTACTTCCATTTCCACTAGCTACTGCTTGTACAAAATGGTTAAGTAGCATGGTAAAGTCTTCCAACTGAGCTTCATTTAGGCCTTGAAACACTGATTGAATAAATTCTACATCTTTTAGGTATACAAAGCGAACCCCACACTTTTTGAACTCAAGACCTGAACCTTCAAGTCTAAAGTAAGCCTCAACATGACTCCATTTCCTCTTTTGGAAGTATTCATCAAATGGTATAAAGAAAAGCCACAGATGATTTGATAGAGCCATTTTGTCGCCATTCAAGAGAGCCTCTTTGCCCAAAATTAAGCACCTTCTCTTGGTAGAAAACAAATAAAATTTACACTTGAAATCACATCCTGAAGGAGTTGAAATACACCGCAAAACTGGTGGAAGCCATTGGGCATCGTTTCTTTGTTCCAGTCCAGGATGCTCTTGTACTTCTAAACTAGCACAGATAGCCAATCCTAAGAATGAATAATCATTGTACCAATTTGGAGGCAGCTGAATGGCTAATGAAGTGCTCTTAGTCTGGAATCTGAACCAATCTGGAATTCCATTAGCTGGCAAAAAAACAACTAATCTTGGCATGACAGAAGGGATGTCAGGAAGTTCCTGTATCATTAAAATCATGGTGTTAAAAAGAGGAAAAGAAATTAATAGAAAGAAAGAGTGGATGAAAGATACCTGATACAGATTACTCAACAATGTGCAGATTGAACTGACCATAATTGCAGTGTGTGGATCGTTGCTTTCTTGGTTCTCCAAAAGATTGAGCGTCATGGATGTGACCCTTATAATCCTGATACTTGCTGTCAAGAAAAGATGATGTTTTAGCAGTGAAACTGCCACATTGTCACCACCTTGATTCTCAAGCAATCTGAAACAATTTTGAAGGGAGAATTCCCGAAATTTTGACAAACTTAACCTCAAGGGACCACTCAAGTTTTCCAGTGATGGGCAGTTATATGTGCTTAGATTTTGAATGCTTGCCGGAAGTTCTGTCAGAGCTTGAAGATTCTGGCAATCTGCCAATTTGAGAGTTTGCAGCTTATAAAGTTGATTAATGCCGGCAGGTAAGCTAACAAATTTGTTCCCACTTAGATTTAATTTATTCAATGCACTTAACTGGCCAAGACCACTTGGGATGCTATCTTCAAAGAGATTACAGTAACTTAAATCAAGTTCAGTCAACGACAATAACCCCACCAGGGAAGGAAATGAAAAACTCATGGAGCTTGGGCCTATTGCTGGCAACAGGCACCTGAACCAGTTCCTATGTGAGCGAAATTGTCCCTTGCATCCTTTAAATGACAGCCTTTTAAGGTTCTTTAAACTTAAAATGGATGAAGGTGCCTCTGTAATAGAAGTTTTACCAGCATCAAGCTCTTCCAAACATTGAAAATCCTCCAAGTTCTCCGGTAATTTCTCAATTTTTGTGCAGCCAAGAAGCAAAAGAACTTTAAGAGACCTCCATCCAGAGATTACTCTTGGAAGACTCGGCAGGTTTCTGCAGTCCTTCAGATTTAATACACAAAGTTTTTTAAGGTCACCGATAGAAGGATGAAGCTCATATAAATTCGTACAACCTTCAAGAATAATCCTCTCAAGATTTGGAACTCCTCTGAAATCTGGAGTTTTGGTCAGCTTTCTTGAGTGACTTAGTTTGAAGATTTTCAATGCATCTAGATGCTATCAGAGACACAAAAACAGGAAGGATTAGAACACCATCCCTGAAACTCGAAACATATTTCAGTGAAATATAGGTCTGAAGGAAATAATCATACCACTATATCCTTCCAAATTATTTCAATGCCACTATGTGACAAATCAAGTTCAACAAGTTTCTCAATCTTGAAACTTGATGTCAATGACTTTTGAGGGTATCCATGCCATTGAAGAATCCGTAATTCATTGGGAAGAAATTCAAGCCCTTTAGGAAGACGAACATTGCTTATTTTAAGCAGCCTCAGATTAGTCATCTCTACAAATGCATCATAGTCCACAGAGATCTCTTTTGATTCAGATGAAACTTGGAATATGACCTCAACTGCCTCCGTTCCCTATAAATATCAAGAACAAGGAAAAGAGAAGTAAAACAGGAGCTAAATTCTTTAAATGATAATGGCATAACATATTACCAATATAATTTTACAGTCACTTACCTTTTTCTTTTCAAGTACATGATGGATATCGTTGTAAAGCCATAACCTACTGCGTCTGCCTGGATCTTTCGGAGATTCTTGGTGAACAATAGCCTGAGCCATTTCTTTTAGCAAACTGTGGACATATAATCCGTCATTTATATCGTCAATTGATATGAGAGATTTGTCAGCAAGAACTCGAAGTCCGATTTCTGGGTAAAAATCACAGGCCTCTAGTATTTCAGTCACTCGGGTTACTCTCATCATATGAAAGAAACACGCAATATCAAGGAAAATGTTCTTCTCTGTTTCCTCCAGGCCATCATAACTTATTTTGAGTACATCAAAAATTTTCCGGTTAGGAATGTCTATAAGCTTTTTGAGTGCACTTCTCCACTCATTTACACTTCTACCACAGAGATAAGAGCCCAAAACTACAAGAGCTAATGGAAGACCATTAGCATAGCTTACAAAGCTCCTAGACAGCGCTATATAATCTTCAAAAGGATGGTTTTGCTTAAATGCTTTCAAACTGAAAAGTTGAAGGGCTTCCTTGGAATCTAAACTCTTGGCCCTGTATATTATATCCACATGATGAGCGATCAGCAGATGCTCATCTCTAGTGGTTATAATGATTCTACTTCCAGGACCAAACCATTCACGATCACCTGCTAATGCTTCTAACTGTTCTACTTCATTTACATCATCAAGAACGATAAGAACTCTTTTATTTTGCAGCCTACAATACATGTCTCGTTGAATATCCAATAGATTCATATTTTTTTCCCTTAGAGTTTGAGACAGAAGTTGCTCTTGTAAAGCAACTGAACCAAATTTTTCAGAAATCTCTCTAATATTTGTGACAAAGCTGCTACCATCAAATTTATAGGAAAAGCTGTCATAAATGACCCTAGCAATAGTTGTTTTACCAATGCCACCCATCCCACAAATCCCTATAATGCGAACATCATTCAACCCCATACCTAAACAACAATCTATTTCTTGCAAACGCGAATCTATTCCAACCAAGCCCTTAGCAACATATGAGGATGACTGCCTCAACTTAGTCCATATTTCTTCAACAATCTCTTGGATAAATGTTGCCTCATGCCTGCAAAGAATATAGAAACATGACCGCCTTTGTTTATACTTTATATTTCATTACCTATAAATAATTTTGAATCCATAAGGTTGATATTGAAATAAGAAAAAAAAGGAATGCATTAAATATGTATATTCTCCAATATTAAACATGCACATACAAATGTCAACTTATATAAGTAATACTCTAATGTGTTGTGATATATCATTAACAACAGTGTGCTGAATTCCAAAATCTTGAATCTATGATTTCACGGGGACGATGTCTTGCAATCTCAGAAGAGAATGTCTTAAAAATACTGGATCGACCCATAAATACAGATTGTTTATCTATAACCAACAATTTTAAATCAAGATTTGTAGTAAACATGATGAAATGCATTGGATTCACAAATAGAGGTTGAAGAAAGATTGAAAATTTATTAACTTAAGACAGGGGGAAATGAATGGAAATTGTTAATGGGGTATTCACATCGTTCTGTACCAACAAGAATATCGAAATCTAACATACAAAATCTGCAGTTGTTAAATTAACCAAATTACCCATATAAATTTCTTAATGAAATTGACAAATTTCGTATAGATCAAGAAGAAAAAAAGTACCTATCCTGCAAATGCCAACCAGATAAATTAGCCACACCAGCCAAAGCATCTCTCCATTTCTGCAACTTCTCATCTCCAAAATCAGCTTCTTCATGTTTACGAAAGGCCTCCCCAAAGCTCCCCGTCTGTTTACGAACATCACTTGGATCCACATCATAGAAAACGGGGACAACAGTTTGCCCCATCTCTTTCATGCACTCAACAATCTTCGCAAGTTCGTCCAAACACCAGGACGACGTCGCATAGTTTCTCGAAAAGACAATAACAGAAAATCTTGATTCTTCAATGGCTTTAATGAGCTCCGGTGCAATGGGCTTGCCCCTCTCAAGTTTGACATCATCTCTAAAAGTGATCATACCCTTTTGGTCCAAAGCTCTGCATAAATGATCAGTGAAGTTTTTGCGAGTGTCTTCTCCTCTAAAACTAACAAAAACATCATATTTCCACCAAGGACGTGAAGGAGAAGATGTGGAAGAGGAAGAGGAAGAGGCGCCTCCATTGTAATTCAGAGCCATTTTTGAAACTTGAAATTCTACTAAACTTCGGTTAGCTTGTTCCGTGTCTTGTGTTTAGTTTCAGAGTTTGGCATTGAACTTGAATAATGAATAAGAAGGCAATTTCGAGGCTAGAGTAGTAAACGCCGAACGAGTAGACTTGGAGACAGAGAGGACAAAGGGAATGTGAATGCATTGAATATGGTTGGATTGGATGGCAACTACACAAAGTCAAAAACAGCTCATTGTGATTTGTGGGTAGTGCATTGTTTGCAGCAGGGAGGTCAAATTCAACTTCGCATCACTTTCTCTGTCTATTCTCTAAGAATACTGTACTTCCTTCCTCTGGATCAACGTCTGCCTCTAAATCTTTGGAAATCATGTCTACTGCATTAGTGTCTTCAGTCGTCCGAGGAAAATATAATTTTTCCTATCGTATAATGTAGTCTGAAGTATGATAAACTTAATTTTTAAAATAAAATAATAAAAAAATTTTAAAATTACTTTTCATTTTATTTTTGAGTTATCCTTGTTTCAAAAACGTAAATATAAACAAAATTTATAATTAATTTTATTATATAAAATAAGTAACGTAATAAAAAAATAAATTAAAATATTTAGTTAATACTCAATTTTATAATTAAAAATATCTCCAAATTGAGTTTGGCTTGTCAAACTTTAATTTTATTAATAAAAACTAATATAAACAGTTTTGTATGATGCACATATTATATTTTATCAATTTTGCAATACATTTTATAATACATATTATATTTTATTCATATTATATTATATTATATGAAACATATCATGTATTATATAATACTGATAACTATGTATGTTATAAATTATTTTTTCTATTTATATGATTATTTAATTTCTTTTTAAAGGATCATATTTATGTATCGTATCATGCTCATATTATATTATATCAATTTTCAATGCATTTTAAAATACATATTATATTTTATCTATATTATATTGTATTATATGAAACATGTAATGTACTATATGATACTGATAACTATGTATGTTATAAATTATTTTTCTATTTATATGATTATTTGATTTCTTTTTTAAGGATCATATGTATGTATCGTATCAATTTTTTTATATATATTATGATATGTATCATTATCTATTTGTATCATATTATGTTATATAAAATATATTATGCATCGTATAATACCAATAACCATACATGTCATAATCAAGTCGTTAAGAAATAGTCAGATATTATATACTATATTCAGAGGTGAAAAACGACAAATATAATATAAAGAACTTCTAATTTTCTAAAAATGAGATATTAACAAAATTAATAAAATTTTAAAAAAGTGATTTTGGATTCAAATTTCTGTCACCTACATAAAATCCCCTAATTAATTTCTTCTCAAAAAAAAAAGCTTGTAACTTCTGTTTTTCTTTACATTACAAACATGGAAGAATAATGAAAAGTGGAGAGAAACTCC
This sequence comes from Mangifera indica, assembly GCF_011075055.1. Lineage (NCBI taxonomy): Eukaryota > Viridiplantae > Streptophyta > Magnoliopsida > Sapindales > Anacardiaceae > Mangifera > Mangifera indica. Next base: position 250,659 of record NW_025401129.1, read on the forward strand.
CTTTCATTCAACAGAAAATAATGTTAGCTAGATTGATATTTGAGTATCACCATCTCAAATACATATGCACACTAATTTAAATCTGCATTAAAGTCAGGCTCTGAGGGCTTCTGCATCATGAACCCCATGGATCTTGTATTATTATTAGAAGGCCTTGGCTTCTGTCGACGAGCATTAGCCGCAAAGCGAGACGCCAAGACTGTGGTGCGTAGCCTCGATGGATTCTCTCCAGATTCATCATGTTGCTCGATTAATTCTACTTGTTCATCTTCTGGTGCCATCGCTGTATCATATCTGTCATGGCTTTCAGCAGCCGTCTTCCTCCCTTTTCGGCGGCGCCATGTCGCTTGGATAAAGGAAGCAGCCCAGGTTCTCCATTGCTGTGAGTAGAAGCGGAACGTATGCTGCACCTGACGACTATGCAGGCGCCTAAATTGGCTAGCTACAAATTTTATCTCTTCAGCTTTTAAGGCAAAAGCCTCTACTTCGGTTAAAGCCCTCACTGTCCGAGTAGATGATGGTAAGTTGGTCGATGGCTTAGGGTCTAGCGCCCAAGTAAGAAGCTCCTCTCCGCAGAAGTCTCCTTCCTTTAGTAAACCTCTGTTGTAAAAACCAGTCCTTCCACCGTCTGTGGTCACACTTTCCAATTCTCCACGAATGATTAAAAGCATTTCGTCAACTGGGTCACCTTCCCGAACCACACATGTTCTCTCTGTGCACAAACTTGGCTTCAGTCTTTCACATATGGCATCAAGTAACCGCTCATCCAGATTGGTAAACAGTGGAACCTGTATGCATATTCCGTCATATAGTACTTGAGATAGGGGCGAACTATTGGATCAGGATGTTGAAAATACCGAGCAGACTTACCCGTCTCACCAAACTCAAACAGAGATGACGCTTGATATCCCTCCTAAGGTCTTTGGGAAGACTTTGGACCAAGCTTTCTTCATCTACTCCTCGTGTTTCCAGCCACTTGAAATGATCATAGCGCCTAACTCGTTCCCTGAGATCTTGTGGAAGCCAGCGATGATGCATCCACTGCTCAGAGTCACGCCGTTTGATCCTCATCTCCTCAAGACGAACGGTAAGAGATTGAAGGTAGGTCTGCAACAATTATACCATGAGCTAGAAGAAAATTTTATTCCCACCTCATTTAACCAAAAGAATTTTATACTCACCTGAAACAAGAAAGCACTTGGGAAGATCCTAAAAGATAAAAGATTTTTACTTACTTGCATGTTTCCTATCAGAAGTGCAAAGAGGATTAGTCCCCGATGCCTATGGATATTGAAAAGAGAACCTCCGCTGTATGTGTACTGGTTTTGAGCCCCTGACCAAGTGTACTGCAGAAAGTGAAATGGCAATGTGCTTAAATAAACAAACTTAATAATGCACTCAAATGTCTGCAAAATATTCTAATTACTCGTATATAAGAACAACCCATATTTAAGAGAAGATGAACAATGATACTCAGTTGATATAGTGGAGATAATCAGTGATATACCTCAGATTTTGCAACCCCCACCACAAACAATAGAAGAATTTAGCGATGAAATCATAAGAAGTATAAAGGTTAACTGAAACAGCCTGCGAGAAGATTCCATAGTTGAAAGTCTTTTTAGTCTCAGGATTGGCATTGCATGTCTTACTAAGCAGTGCCTGACTGATTCTCTTCCAGTTGTCAAATGCTTTGGATCCGGGGTAGCCACAGTACAAGAATTTGTGCTTACATTTCCCACTTTTTTGACAAACCATTTTCCAGCATGCGATATTACGTTCTATGCCTAGTAAGTACCACAAAGCCCCTAATATCTGTGAAAAAATCCCGTCCAAAAATAGCAATAAGATTAGGTCAACACATAATCGCTAAAGCACCATAGCAGATACTTACATGGCTCATAAGTAAGTACCACAGCAGATAATATGCAGCACCAGCTAAAGCACTTTCAGCAAAAACACCAGCAGTCTTCTTCAACTCCGAAATGAGAGGAAAAAAGCGCACAAACCTAGGAATATATTGGAAGAGAATAATATGTTGCAATGCCTCTTTTGTGGTAAGTACTTCTGCCCCTTCTCTATTAAGAAATATCCAAACCACGAACTGCAGATAATAAATTTAATCAAAAGGATTGCAGTAAGCCATAATAAAAGTTGATACAGAGAGAAAAAAAATAGCCACACGTTAAGAGCAGAAAACAATTTTTTTTTTTTTTAAGGACAAATCCCATTCAAATCGATCACTTTCTAAGAATAAAATCAATTATATTAAATAAGTTAAATTTTAAATTTAATGATCGATCTTCTAATTATTAAATTAGTTAAATTAAGAGTTTCGTTTTAAAGATTTTAACCTTACTTTAAGATATTTATTACCACTTAAATAAACCGTTGGAGGCAAGGAGAAAACCTTGGTATGTGTGATTTTTTAAACCTGGTTTAATTCTGATTATACCATATAGATTTTTGAAATGTGTACAAAGGGCTTCAAAGTAATTGAATCTAATCATCTAGATATTACAGAAAGCATGAAAGTTGTTAGTAAAGCACAGAAATAAAACATGGTTTTCAAACCTGTGGTAGAGGAAGCACAGAAAGAAGATCGACAATGAAATAACGGCTTAAATATCTTGAAGCAATGAGTGCAGGATCTATCACAAGTTCACCTCGTCCAAAAACTCTTGAAGATGGTGCAATATAAGCTGTTCGAAACTGTAACCCCATGCGAATAAGGTAAAAGGAATCAATTACTGTCCTCAGGGTCGTCACTGTGACTGCTAAGTCGATATCCATGCCAAGGCAACGTGCATCTTTATTGAAGACAGGAAGATAGAAGAACAAAGGATCCATAGATACTCCAAGAATACATGATATGACAAAAAGCCTATTCCATAGGAGGAGGGATCTGTCTTGAGGGTCATAAATTTTCTTCTCAGAAACTTTAAGATCCTCTGGGAACACAGCTTTGGCTACTCCTGTTCTTAATGTTTGACCAAATTTTACTAGCTCATTTGGCCCACTTGTAAATCCTATTCTGAAAGATTTTGATGCCGCCTTCTTTCTATGGCCAGCGAGGGGAATGCCCTCTATATTAAATCCACATTTATTCATTCCACCCATATCAGAAGACCTTGATAATGGTGAATCCAAATCATCTAACCTGTAGGTGCCAAAGTAGGCCAAAATTAGATGCTTACTTCATCCTTTCACAAAAAATAAAAGAAAAGCACAAGGGAGGGAGAGACAGATAAGGGAAACCATGCAACATAAAAACATGAAATTGTTCTTTACTAGCATTACTATTCAATCGGAAGAAAGAAAAATAGCAGTTTAGTCCTAAGCTAAAAGACAACAATACTCCATCAACCAACTATTTGAAATGGGTTTACTGATTAATGTTCATGAATTTCAATCTTCAGTGAAATTATTTCTCAAGATAAGAATGTGTGTGAGTATCTTCGAAATTGTAAATTTACAATCCATACCTTACGAACGTTTCCTTCTGGCCACCAATGTACTGTGTCTTGTTTCTCAGATCGAACATTATGTAAAATCAACTACATAGATGCCTATCTAAAAAACAAAAGTCACAAAAAAGCTTAAAATGAAAATCCTGTCTGGAATGCAGAAACAACAGAAGCTAATAAACTGCCTGCACCTTCTTAAAGAAAGGAAAAGAAATGAGATGCTGCAATTCGAACAATAAACATAGCAGCACTCCAGGTGTTCCACAAAGTATAAAACTCCGGGATTCCCAAACGTAGCCAAGCAATCAAAGATTTTATCCAAAAGGATATTCAACAGATATAAAAGGCATGACAGTATTAAAAGAAATTTAGCGAGCAGTAAGTTAGTCCAAATCATCAGCAACAGCACCATCATTGTTTGTTTACTCTTTCTAGTAATCAAGAACCGGACATGCAATTATGCTAGCTCTACTTCCAGTTTCCCCATATCAAGCATCCATAGTAACAAATTTCTAATCAGTTTATGTAAATTGGAATTCTAGGCATCCAAACTTACATGATTATGTAACTTAAAAGCACCATGAATGCGTAAAAAATGGTATATATTATTAAGTAAAGGTAGATCGTATTAAAAAATGTGTCAACTTAAAGGATTGGTTCGTCCTTGGGACTAATCTCCGATTCGGACGTTTAGCAGTGCTTAGGAATTGACTTCGTAATCTTAAGTAAACTATAATATATTTCTTATGATCTATCTTGCCTCTTGATCAATCATTGGTTCGGGTTCAAGTATGATTTCTGGTGGCTCAAGTGAAGGTTCAATCCTAATAGGTGTGGTTTTAGATGGCTAAAATGAATGTTCAGTCTCATCAATTAGGTGTGTGATGACGGATTCCTGACTTGGAAAGGGAAGAGAAATTGCTAATGATATTGTAGGGTTCGAATGTGACTTTTCACTTGTTTTCTACCCCTGAAGAGAAGTATTGGGATAATGAGTTTATCCTTAAAAAAAGAGATATCCAGTCACATAAAAATTGTGCGTAGAAGGATAATAGCATTTGTATTCATGTTAGGTTGGTGAGTACCCTATTAATAAATATTTTAATACCTTAGGTTGAAGCTTATGGTGATGGGGATTACAATTATGGACATAGGAAATGCACCCTAATCCTTTTATGGGAGAGAGTTTTGTATTTGAACATAAGGGTAATTGGTTAAGAGATAATTTAGAGTGATTCAAAATTGTTGGATTTTTGAAAGTAATCGACAATTAGAAAATTTTATAAAAATGACTGTTTCAAAACAGTGACTATTATTTTTTTAACGATACCATTTTGTATGGGAGGTGTATAGTCACAAGGACTTTGAAGAAAGATATCATTAGTTATTCAATAAGGTCATGTGGCAAATACTCATGTCTATTGTCACTTTGAAAAATATGGATGAGTATTTGAAAGACATTTAAGATCATTTTAAGAAATGTTTTGATAATAGTGCTGACTTTGAATTTTTTGCTCCGTCAAATAAACCCAATATACTTAGATGTGACTATCGATGAATGGGATAAACAATCGATGAACATTTAAGTTTGATGCTTCTATTGGATCTCATATATCACATCTAAATTAGAGAATTTTTAAAAAGAGGTTTTAGTGGGTAATTTACTCCTCAAGTGAGATTCACTTGCTGAGTAATAATATGGGTCGTCCAATTCTTTAACTCTGTCAGTCACCCTCCCCAAAGATTGGTCCTAAAACATACAATAAAAAGGAAATAAAGTCATTACACAGTTCATATCCTTGGCTACCCTACTAAACAACAAAACCATGCACTTTAAATTTTTGACATGCCAAATTGAGTTCAATTTAACGTTTGACAAGGAAATTCTCCCTTTTCCTACAACCGAGAATGTTTCACCATTTGCCCCTCGCACTTTCAAACTTCCATCACGCTAGTTATGGTCTACCATTCTCTCCATAAACTTTGTCATATGATCAAATGTTGTTGTATCCACTATTCTAACAATTTGCATCAAGTTTTCCAGATGAACAATTACTTATATGAGTTATAAGGGTCGTGGGATTC